>NW_028301711.1:55022727-55325757 GCF_037042655.1 Diuraphis noxia
GACATCTGCAACACTAGCCGTGGCGTCTTTATATACTTGAAATTCTGTCTCAACATGTGCGTGTATTATATTATTATTATCACTATTGTAATTATGTATCCTATATAATACATAATATCACAGTCTATCTATCGTATATAACATATTATTCTGTCTTCGTTTGATGTATTCAGCGCGTTATATACATTGCAGTTATCATCTATAGAGAATCATCGTGGGATTTTTAACTTCTGTGTGATATGATGTTTATATATATATATAATGTATTATGTATAAGATCTGTTTCTCACATATCCCCTCACAGTGGAAAATATATACACGGGGTGATTATTTATTGTACTGTGAAGCGGTCGACAACTTATCCGCACTGCGCGATGGACACCATTAATCAATAATTCTTTTCACATATTTTTTGTTCAATATGTACACTCAAATAAAGGACTTATATTAATAATAAACAACCCGTGTAATTTGACGATTTTTATCGTAAAATCGTGTTCACCCTCTCGAGTTTTAAATCAGTGGGATGCCACAGCGATAATAATATAATAATAATAATACTTATAGTAATATTATTATTATTATTATTATATTGCGATATGCGACCGTTGTAGGTGCTGCAAATAAAAGCGACTACCCTGAGGCGGCGCCATCGCCGTCGCCATCACCCGCTCATCCATAAAGCGAACATATCGTTCTGAGGCATGATGGCGTCGATCGCGTCTAGATCTAATGAAATCATTACAGGTCTTTTTTTAAGGTGCCTACCTTTATATTATTCTACGCTCAGAATATACCTAAACGCTCGCCGACGTTTCGTTAAAAACGAATTATTAATACATGGTCGACAGTCATGATGTTTCGGTCTGTGCGGGGCCACGTTATAAAGGCATCTGTATACACTATAATAATATATATTATACACTTGTATAATAAATTATGTACCAGGGCTATTCGACATCTCTACCCTACATGACCGCCCGTTGTTATTTAACGGCTTGGAAATGTAGAAATAGTCGAGAACACTTCTCTTCTTCTTCTTCTTCTTTTTTTTTTTTTTGAAGATACGAACAGTTTAAGTTTTTGTAAACTAAAACACTCATATATTTATATATATATACAAGGTTTACAATATTTGAGTTTAGTGTATAAACATACAAATTGTTTTTTTCCAATCATATTTTTAAAAACTATCCAAATATAGGCATGCGGTGTCATTTCGTATAAAATAAACATTATATTTAAGTATTTTATCATCGGTTAAAAAATATTATTTTAGATTTTGAGCTTGTAATTTAATATAATTGTATTTATTATCATACTGGTGCTTACTAATATAATATCGGTCTTTGTCAATAATAAGGCTAATCGTTTATTGATAATGATAACATTTAGATTGGGTTCAAATTTATCAATTATGGTCTATGAGGACCATTATCAATTTTTTATCTCAGTTTGTATCTATATCCTACACTTTATGATTAATTTAAGTACTTATGCCCAAGACATTATTATCCCTGAACCTAATTAATAATTATGTATTATTGAATGTGTACGAATATAGTAGGTATATAGGTATTATCAGCTACATACATACCTACATGTATGTTGAAAACTAATGAATTAAACACGATTATACATACCTATTTTAAATACAAACACATCCATCAAAAGTCATGGTTGCTCTCGGCGTTAAACGTTTTCGCACCAACTCTCCGACTGTTGACTACACCTTTTGCTGCCATTTAACAATCATTGGAAGTTTAAAACTTAATAGAAAATAAAGCATTTTTAACTAATCTACTTACAATCCAAATAAAATTTTTTAGTATTATTTAATATTGAAAAAATTACAAATTGTTGTTTCAATGTAGATATTTGTATTAACAATACAAAAAATTAGCTAACACACGAATTAAAATAATTTACTGCTAGTCAAATAAGCTACTTGTAAAATCTGTCAATAGACCTATACCTACGACAACATAAAGAACATCATTTAAAAGATTTAATGAATATTAAAGTCGTATTTATTATATATGCCTGCCTATTCTAAATGCATAATGAATAAAAACAATGTATACAAAAAACACGTTTAATAATTATTTAGTATGCTATGAGATCCATACCTTGTTGGCTTGTTTAACTAAAATTCACAGCTGTAGCTACCTATGTTTTATTATTTAAAATCTAGCTATAACTGGAATGCACGTGCACTATAATTTATTACTATCTATGGATATATGACTCATTTTTTTTAGAAAATGATTTGATTTTTATCCAAACTATATAATAGAATATTTAAAAACATGTAGGTACATGTTCATTAATTATTGAGATAAATAATATAACGCATATACAAACTGTTTAAGTATAACATATATAAAACTAAGGGATAATAGAAGGATAAATATATAAAACAACAACGAGTATGTAATGGTAATAATCAGTTGGTGGCAAAATATTTCAAAACAGAATATTTCGTTTATACTGAAGTCTGCAATTCATTATTATTATTGAGTGCAACGTTATCCCATTAATATTTTCCTCATAAAATGTTTAAAGTTTACCAAAATGTAGGTACATAGGTACCTATTGTTTGAACAAAATTTAAATTAACATTCATGTTATAAAATGTTCTTAATAGTAAATAAATAAAAAACTATATAACATATTATCTATGTAATAAATATCTACAATAAACAGTTTATAAAAGTAACATATTAGGCACCTACATATTTTTAAGGGAATACTTTTAATTTTACGATATTTTTATTGCATAGGTAGCATAGGTAAATACCTACATACATATTTGTTAGCACAACTGCAAATGTCTACATTAATAGAACATCGAAATTTAAGCTGTTTAGACATGTGATTATGGCTAATGACAACATGTCTAGCGTTTTTTAGGTATGGAATACTAGTGTTATCTTAATAGTTTAATATCCACCTGTATAAGTAGGTCATTGATAATTTGAAATTAATCGGTGTGTAAAGGTTGCCGGTTGCCACACCCTGCTGCAGTGGCGGTGGCGGTTACGGCAAAATGAAGCGGGACACAATTTTACCGCCACCGCTGCAGTGTGTGGCATCCTTTACGGCCAAATCTACTCCTACACGAATAACCTTTTTACCTGAATCATCATTAAATGTAAACTCCTACACTAATAACCTTTAAAAATTTTTACCTGAAAATCAAAGATATTGTAATCTCCTACATAGAAATTTTTATTTTAAACGTATGTGATTATTACTATTGTTTTATTATATTTTTCAAACAATTTTTGTTTTAGGATTAAATAATTATGACTATAGTCTTATTATCATTTTTATTATTTTTTTCAAACATATTTTGTTTTAGGATTAAATGATTATGACTATTATTTTATTAACACTTTTATTATATTTTAAAAATTTTGTTTTAAACGTAAATGATAATGATTATTGTTTTATTAACATTTTTATTATATTTTTCAAACCATTTTTATTTTATGTGTTAATATATTGCAAGACTGATATTTTTGTAGGAGTTAACACTATATTTTGTAGGAGTTAACACTATCTTTTGTAAGAGTTAACACTATCTTTTGTAGGAGTTTACCATTCCCCACCTTTACTGCCCGGTTGCTATAAACATACAGGGTAAATAATTAATAGCTAAAGGACAATAAACAAAATACACATTATGATGTGTGAAACATCGGTTGATTGAAATAAACATAATTTCTAAGTGAACTTGACCATCGTACCTTAGTAATATTAAATATATTGTATTTTATATTTACATAAATCTAATTGAATTATATAGTATTGGTTAATGTCACCCATGTAACTTAGGAGATTTTTTTTTTATAGATTACATTTTTATCAAGTTTTTAAAATATAATAAACATGATTAATTACAACGTACCTATTCTTTGAAGGCGAGAATGTATAGATAATTGACTATTAAGTTCACAATAGAAATTTGCGTAACTTTAAATGTTATCTGTGGACAATTTCTAACTTTGTAGTTTAAAATTGATTAGTATGTATGTTAAAATTGTTTTTTTGGATTTTGTATTATGTAATATAATTTTTAATATTACAGTAAGCTGTATATTCAGATTTGTAAAAATTAATGGCTTTACCTATAGCTGCTGAAGTTTCAGATAAAAAAAAATAAAAAAATGAATAATAAATAGCTAGGTAGGTAGTATAAAATAAATAAATTTAATACCTATATTTAAGAACCATAAGTTATAAGTAATATCATTTGTATCGTTATATTTAATATAAATACTATATAGGTTATGAAAATTGTTTTTAGGAAAAATATTTTTCAATGGAACATTAAGTTTAAAAGTGATCAAAGTATGAGGCACAGCCGCCTATCATAAGCGTGCAAAATATACCTACTATGAAGGCTTCAAAAATAAACTTAGGGGAAAAAAAGACATTTTTTATAATTCTATTCATTGAGATCACATTGCTATAAATTTGGTATTATTTAATGACACGTAACTACAATATAATATTTAAGTTTGATAATTTATATTTTTGCTCTTTATTTTCAAAAATATCCAAGAGTCACCAGAAAATAAAAATAAATAATAGTCGATGACTACTCTTATGACATGCCTGCGTGCACCTCGTTTTCGTATTATAGATACCTACCATCCGGTAACCACTTAACCTACCCGTTTAAACGATAATGGTCATACTGATTGCGTCCCGAATAAAATAAAACAATATTTCCCTTTCCATTTTTATGCAGACTTAGGACTGTCTGTAGTAATAGTTACTACAACATGTAGGTTAAAAATATTGGTTTTGCTTAATATATTAACAACACCACCGTTCTAAATTATTTTTTAAGTACTTGTGGAAGCGAAATCTGTACACAACAATCACAAATAAATCCCTTTGTTTTTCATTAAACATAATTTTAATTTCACTCGCCATAGTTATTAAAAGTTAAACACTTGGTTTAAAAAAGTGAAACGTGTGAATAAGGGAACCGTTTACACTGCACTGCGACAATAATTGTGTTTGTCTACAGAACGTAACTCACTATAAAATTATCAAAGTTTTAAAATAGTCGTTTTTATTAAATCTATAATAAATTGACAATAACCGATAATTTCGCTTTTTAAGATATTACAGGTAATAGGGACGCAATTCAGACGTGCTCAAGAAAAACCCGTGACGCAATTAGTATTTTACCTTTTTATGCCTTTTTATACGGGACGCAATTCGTAAAATTAAAATATGGACTTAAGGTAAACCATTGCCTATTAGGTACTTGCAGGTAACAAATCAGGTAAATGAAATAATTAACACCTTATATTATAAAATATATAAGTCCTTTACATTACACACGTAGGTACTATAATTTTTTTTTAGATTTTCATTTTAAGTTTCATATCTATTTACAATGTGCAGAACTTCTAAAACGACGAACTATGTATAACTGTATCTGGATCTCGTTGTACATGAGCCATATTTCTATACAAGCAAAACATATCTTCAATTATATTTCTGTACTGCTAATATGATTAGCAGTAAACTTACAAAGAAGACGTAGGTAATACAATAATAAAACCATACATAAGGTGGATTCTTGACCCTTTTTTTTATCAACTGTTGTAGTGTTGTATATAAATTTTAAGTACGCAATACATTCTCTTAAGATGTTTACGGACCAATTAGATATATACCTACTATGATATCATATAGTCATGAGTGTACTTAACAGTTATTTATGACGTCTGCGGTCTGCTGAGATCAGAATCAAAAACATTTACTTCGGATTAAAACTGGTTTATTATTTATTCAGATTTTGTGTATATTAATGGTCACTGATTTTACTTTCAAAATTAATTTTAATGACGAGTGCAGTAAAAATCTTTTAAACAGTAATAATAGTATGGTGCGGAAAGTTCCACTTGAATTCCTTATGACTTTTAGTTTCTCTATCGAATACTGTTTAAATTACCTAAATTAATAATTAATTATTAATTAATATTAGGTATATTTTGAATTATACCTTTATGACAATGGCGTGTTTGCCATTTGTCTTTCTCACATTCAATATAAATAGTTAACAGAGCAAAGAAATAAAATAGTTTTCTTATTCTTAATATATATATATATATATATTGGAAAGTAATTAAATGAATTTTGTACATATATATTATAGAAATTAAACAACACTACTTCAGGCGTCGATGCAAAACAGAAGGATCTGTATTCGATATCTTCAATCGGATGTATAATACATGTAAAATCAGTTTAATTATTGGCAAAAACTGGAAAAATCAACGATTTAAAAGTTAAAATGTACCTATTTTGTATACCAATTTAAAAACTATTAAAATGCTAAATTTAATTCACCTATAAAGAGCTCAAATGAGTCAAATGCTTTAAGCATTTTGATTGTATATAATTTGGTGTATCTTATACACTATAATATATAGAAAATGCTAATCCATTCAGTGAAAATTTCATTTATTTACGGTTAGGTTTTTAGAATTACCAATGCCAAAAGCCAAAACCGATTTTGCATTAAAATAACCGTTTTCCCTTGTTTTTGAACTTAAGTGGTCATTTTTAATATTGAACCTTTGAAAATACAACTATTTTATATTCACTTTCCACCAGAAACGATACTGAAGTTGAAAATCAATGGATTGTTTCGAATACTTATTGGTATTGTGTACACAGACATGAAAAAAAAATACACACCTGTAAAATCAGTAGGTACCGCACACAATTTAAAATTGCTAACAGCAACATTAAATTTCGTATAGATATCTATCCTACCTAGTAGGTACGAATTTAATATAAACCTAACCAATAGAAAATAAAATCCTAATAAATGCCTACAGCATCCGTAGTCTAGGTTGGTATAATATTAAAGTTATTAATTTTAATTATCTATAGTGCTTATAAACTATGAAGTCATATTATTAATTAATAATTAAAATGTGGTACTACAAATTGTAGAAAAAAAATTATTACTAGTTTATCTACACCTAATTGAATTACTAACATTATATAGGTAGTAATTATTATGATGTGAATACCTTTGTGACCAATATTAGGTTTTTTTTAACCATAAGTAGGTATTGTGTATTTTAACCCTGCGTAGGTCGCGCGGATTACTATAGTAATCCATCTAAAATTAATGGTTTTTTCGTATATTGAAAACCAATAGAATTATCTTATATTTTCAGTACCTTCGAATAAGTAATAACATGTTGCGTAATATAATTAATTTGTTTCCGAACACTGGTCGCAAAAGTTGTCGTTGTTATCGGAGTTCAACGTGTGTTGGATTATCAGTGTATGCCGCGCAGCTTTATATATTATGTATTATAGGTATATTATAATACATTAACAAAAATACTGTTGGGTAGCTATATTATTGGAATTCTATCTCTCGTCGTTGTCAAGATAAGTTTTAAAAAATGGTTATTTGATTTTGATGGCACATTCTTAAGTGCTCTGTCAAGATTAACATTATTGTATCTGTATTTAACAATTTATTATAATTCTCCTTACCATATTATTGTCCTTCGATGTTTTTTTGTTTACAGGGGGTCAATCACAAATGTAGGTACGCTGGAGATTGTGGAAACTAGCATGACAAGATGAATCGGATCGTTTTCTTAGAAGTTAAAAGTCGACCCGAAACCGCCCCATTTTAATTTATTTCAGTAAGAAATCCGATTCTCACGCTCACACACACAGACATACATACATACATATATATATATATATATACCTAATAAATGATAATACATACATAAGCCGTTGAAAACTCCTATAACCATAATATTATTTACAATACAAACGAATAAATAAATAATAACATAGCTGTAAACAATTTATTAACCCTGCATTTATACATAGGTATAAAAAAATATTTATGAATAACAAGTATAATTTATTACTATTACTATTATTATTATTATTCTTATAAATATGTTATGCACGTTTTACTAATCTATAAGTCATACCTATATGTCCTATATACAAGTATATGAAGAAAGAAAAGACGTATCATTCGGCTATTATAGGTGCCTACCTGAAGTTGTAATTAAATGTATATTTTTGTGATCGGAGGGTAGAAAATTAAATGTAAAATGCCCCAATCTACTCTCTATTTATGTGACGTATAATTGTATATAAAACGTTATCCCTCCTACTATAGGTACCATATATTGTTCATATTATAAGGTTTATTTATGACTCTAAAAATAATAAGTATCCATGAATTACGCTTAGAATTAATTTTCTAACTAAAATAATACGCATCGATTATGTTATTTGCATTCTTGTTACGTTTTCAATAACTTGAATTTACATACTTTTTGACCAATGTATTTTAAATACTTAAAAAATGCTTTTTATTTGTATAACAGAGATGTGTGTGATTGAGATTGCATGTTTAATATTTAAACTTGATTACAATATAGGTATAAATATATTAGAATAATATGCTATAGCAGGGCTAAAAAAAAACTAATAAAATAAAATATATCACACAATATAGGTACTACGTACCTATACACTTCAATATATTTGATGCCCCTACCTATATAAGGACATAAATATTTATGTACTATCTGCATTGAAAACCAAACAGGTATACGCAGGTAGGTAGACTAAAAGAGGTCATTTATACATTTATCGATAAAATCACATCTAACCGAAAAAAATGAGATGCACCCCTCTATAAATGATTATTTTCTTGTAATTTAAAAATGCTGAACAATAATCTTTTTTTTTTTGACCAAATATTTGAAAGCCAAATGAAACATTGTCCCACAAGCATACAATACACATTATATATGTGTAAATCCTATATACGCTTAAATATACCCTACAATGATGCACGCGGTGACCTTCATCTCCTATGCCCTATTATAAACGTTTGTGTGTGTGGTATGCGGTGGTGGGGAGAGGGTGAAACCCAATGACGACGAATACATGCGAACGATCCGTAGATTCCTGCATTTCGTATGGGATGTCTACCCTGGCGGTGTTGTCAAGTTGTTATGTGAAAATAGTTTTAACTGACAAACCGACCACGGTGAGAGGCAATATTAATATTGCAGATAATCCTGAGTTAGCTGTTAAATAAAACTATAATTAGTTCTAAATTTAATATTATACGTTATACATATAGACGTATAAACAGTTTAACAGTTATATTAGGTATATATTATCAAAATTATTAACTAATATGATATTTCTATGATATTGTTACAATTAGTCCAAATAATATATTATGATAAAATCAGTGAATTTATAGATCATTATTGTATATAAATTAGGTATTAAATATAAAGTATTTAAATCTATGTTCTTACTACTTAGTAGCTATATTATTATTGTATGTTATTAAAAACTTTACTTTGTGATTTGTGATTAAATATTGTTATATTTAATAAATATCTCTAGTTTAAAAATTAATAATTACACAATAAAAATATATACTTATTCTTAACCACTATTATTTATTAATATGTTATTGAAATCCATTGTTAAAGATTTTATACACGTCGAATTAGATTTCCATTTTGTTTATTTTTATAATTTGTGATTATCATTATTCATTTTTTGAGTGTTATCATATAATAAATGACAAAATTTAATTAATTTAATTTTCTCCTCTTGGCGACTAAACTTCCTAGGTCTTATGGGAATTTATCATATATCTGTCTATCTATTTGCTATATATATTTTCATGGTGGGTACCTACCTAATTCGTTACTATTAAATACAAATTTCCGTGCTTCAAATATTAAAATGAATAATATAATATTAGATAAAAAGTACATGATGCAAGTACTCGCAGAGAAGTGAAATTTCTAAACAGATGGTAGGAAAAAAATAAAGATTATCACCGTGTTGTCACGGTCAGCGCCATTAATAGAATATTATGTGTGAATAATATGTAATGGAGATCAAATTTTTATAATTTTTTTTTACCCTCTGTAAAGAAGATTCTCATCGAAGATAGTATATTATAAATAAATAAAGAATAGTTTCGCCATCGCTGTTTCTGTCTTTAAAACGAACTTGGCAAATTACTGTTCTTCAATTACAATTTTGTGAGAATAAGCTTTGATATTAAAGTGGATTTACCTATAATATCAAACTTAAGGTTATGAACATTATCTGTGCTTAAACATCTGCTTTGTAGGATGTTTTAAATTTAAGCAAGTTATGGGCATTTGTAAATTTTAATATTTTGCATACCTACCATCAGTAGGTATTCACTTCAAAATTTATATATCGTAAGAACCGACGAGAGAATACGGAAGAGAACACTAGTTTACACTCAGGTTTTATTTTAACATTTTAAAAATGTGATAACTTTATCACATATCATTTAAAAACAGATTTGAGTGTTTTTTTTACCTAATATGTAATACGTTTTTATAAATCAACTTAAAATATGATAGGTACCTATTAAGAATAATGAAATAAGTTCTAAGACTGCGTACGAAGTTGTAAGTAATTGTGGCTGTTAAGTGTAGATAAGTATTTTAAAGCTAAAGATATATGAATGTACCTATACTGTTAGATTATTTTTACCTATTCGGGACTTGATTGTACATAAGTGTAACATTTTATCATTTCCTCAACCATATTTTAAGTTTATTTAAAGTTATCGAACGACATATTATTGTCTTTGTAAAATACTAAATACCTAGGTATAGCTTAAGTTATAATGTTCAATGTAAAAACGAAGGCAAATAGGAATGTGTAGGTACCTGGTATATATTTAATTATTATTATAGCCACATATGTTTGTTCGCCTTAATGCGTGCTTCAAGTATTTAACTAATGGGTACCTATATTATATCCCATAATATGAATTCAGAAAAACGATATCCAATACGATTAGATACCTACATACCAATACTCACTATTCCCATGGGTCATCAAAATATGTCGCGCCGTCGAAGTTATATCATTAACGAAGAATTTTAATCTAAAACATACATTAAAAACAACATAAGAAATCCATTATTATACCTGCTAGTACCGAGATACTATCTACCTATCTTACTATTACTGTATACACTTAGTAGTCTTTTTAAGAAGCCAGCGGCGCCTTATAGTTTATACACACATGTCTAGGCTAATGCCTACTAGACCAATTATTTATCAATTATTAGTTTTAACCAAAAACCTTGACAATAGATTTTTAATTTTACTATTTGTAGTTTTGGTTTTTAGAAAAATACAGTACCTACCTAAATATTAAATCATATTTTATCTTATCAGTTAATGTTATGTATTATTAATATAAATAATAACATAAACGTATTATATAGGCATGATTTGTTAACAGTATAAATTGTAATGACGTACATAATATTTCTATTCGCTAATAACCGATGGACAGTCCCCACCGATCGTAATATGATAGGTACTTATGCTTATGATTATTGTTAGTATAAACAGTATAGGTGTAATATCATATAATATAAATGCTGAATATGCAACAGTTAATATCCAAATGTTTAATCCAATGTTTAATTCAATGTTCAATTGACAATATGAAATATTTTTTGTATTACTCAATATTTGGTAAAAATTACCATAATATAGATTACAATGAGTGTTGTCTATAATCACTAAACTATAATATTATGCTCATTATCCTATTATTCGTCTATATATATATGATATAACACTGTTGATATATATCTTTAGCTTTTTTTGGAAATTTCATCTACTATACAAATTTAAATTTTTTGTTTCTAAGTGGTACCTACACAATAAATATTTTTTTAAATAATATCTATCAGATGGTATACACATATTTTACCAATGACCAAAAATTGGTATATTATTTTATAGATACTTCAATACAATTTAATTAAATTCACATATTAATTATATGATGGATTACAAACTCACAAATTAAATGAGGTTATTTAACACAAGTTGAAAAATTGGTTGAAAAGATATTAATTTCCATTTTAAAATGAGGTACAGATTAACTTTGAGACGTTTGACAAAGACAAATGTATGGTTAAAAATATCATTATTGATATATAATAGATAATGAGCTGATGACTAAATTATGGTAATAAGTTATTAGTAATATAATTACTAATAACTAGGCTTCGGAAGTTAGAAGAGTTGCATATTGTTCTGTATGCTTTCAAATTATAGCAGGCCAAGTTAAAAATCCGAGCTATACAATGTTAAGTTTAAAAATTGAAAATTAAAAATGCATATTTCGATAAATTTAGAGAAAAAGTGCATATTTCGTCGATTTTTATAGATTTTAGCATATTTAATATTTTCTACAAAAATTAAATTCTTTTTCATTCTTAACCAATTAATTTTAAATAATGTTACATAATACAACGCTATAGTAAAGCGAAAAACAACTTAAAAGGTATTATTCAACATATATTTATTTAACTATTTTTAAGTTCAATAAAATCTCAAACGCCAATCAGTAACGTATCATATTTTAAATTTTTTTTATATAAAAGAGTTTTAAATAATACAATTTTTTTAAATCGATTTATTTAGAATTTTTTTCGTTTGTATATTAATAAATAAGTAACACAATTTAAATAGGTAAATAAGTACATTTTTTTGGCATATTTCACATTTTTTCATACATATTTTATAATTTTTTTTTTTATATATTTTGCCTTTTTTTGCTCCTATAACTTCCAAACCCTAGTAATAAAAATAACTAATATAGGTATCTAAATTATGTTAATTATACTCAATAGAGCATAAAAGTAAAACCATTTATTATTTAATACATATTATTCACATAGGTAAGTTATTCTGCATTTTTTTTAAAAAACTTTATTATAAGATTTTCCTAGCCTAGGCTATCTACATCTATGGATATTACATATTATTAATTTTTGACTATTTCGACATGATAAATAATAAAAATAATATTATTTATGCAATAAAATATGGTGTTTATACAGTAAGAAGATAATAGTAGTAATAAGAGACAAATAAAAATATGTACGGTACAAACACGATAAGTCGATGACCTACATTTTACATTTTTAAGTACCTAATTAGTTATAAATTATAAATTACCCTATAAACAATCTAATATTTTATGTATAAATGCGTAATCTTAATATGCCTATCTACTACATTAAGTTATTGTTTGGCTTAAATTTATTTGATGCCTAGTTTAGATAAGCATTTCGCTAATTTCGTAGTCTCTTTAGAAGCTTTATTCTCCTTGCGAATTCGTTTGCATTCCTTTTTGTGCATATCTGAATGAATGCGTAGACACTTGCGGTTACAATATTTCACAGTCTTGCATTTGGGACATTTATTTGAAGCATTAATTTCTTCGCATGCACCACATGTAACATGTTACAGATGGTTTGTTAGTTGATTCCACACTCAGAGCACGTTTATTTCCAACCAATATATTAGTATAATATGAAGGTGCGGCATGTTATCCATCCCTTGTATCATATAAGATACCATCTAGAATTAAACAAATTTATCATTATTGAATAATTTTAATCATCATCATTTACAGCACAAATAAGGACCTTAGTTAATAATTCTTAATACGGATTTTATTTAGTTAAAATAGAAATTGATATGCGACTTTTTTCAATTATCATATTATGCCTAACTAATTAGTTATTTAACGATTAATTATATAAATTATATATACTAATCGAATAGTAGACAGTAGTTATGTATTAATTTACTTTATACTAGTGTCACTATTTAGAACTAACTATGCAAATATAATATGCACAAACACACAAGTAACAATTACTATAAAACTGTCTTGTACATTTTTTAAAAAAAATATAAATTTTTTGAAAGAGAAATCAATAATAGAACTATTGTTAACTAATTTTAGATTCTGAGCAATGAATGTATTGATTTTAACATGATGTGTGTGTTTTTTGTGTCTGTCATCACGTTTTGGGACAGTAAAAGTGCTTCGATTTTCAGTACCTCGTTCAATCAGAAAGTGAATCTAGTTGGTACTTGGAGGGGTCAAAAGTAAAAAATTCTTAATACTTTTCTAAATAATCGAGAAAAACAAACTAAAAATTAAGGGAAAAACGGGAAATTTTACGCACACTCATTTTTCGACAAAATCGATTTTGGTTTTTGATGTAATTTTAAAACGAATGACCATAGATACATGAAATTTTCACCGAATGTTTATATAAGTATATTTTATCCACCATGCAATTTTCAAAAAATTTCAACTTAAGTTGAACTATTCATAGGCATTTGAAATTTTCGATCATTATTAGTTTTTTTAAAATTAATATCGATAAAAATTTATTTGTTAGGCAGAAAAGCTTGAAATTTAATACAAGACTCTTAACATATTGTTACAATAGCAGTTAAAAAATAAAATAAATTTATAGTCACAATTCTTTTTTATAAGCATTCAAAGTTTGAGTGTTGACAACATATTATTTAAAAATCACGAAAATTCACAAATTATTTTAAGCTTGAAATTCATAAAAAATTTTCTTTTTAAATCTAAGATTTGAAAACTTAATACAAGATTCTTTACAAGTTTGTCAATCTTTATCACAAATAAAAAGTACACCAGAAATTCAAATTAAATTTTTATGAGCATTTGAAATTTAAATTTTTACAACATTGGATTTTCACTGGATTTCACATTTAGCGATTTTCTTATTTTGGTATAACTTCAAAACAAATGACCAAAGATACTTGAAATTTTCACTGAATGTTTGTATAGGAATTTTATATATTTTATAAAATTTTCAAAATATTTTGATTTGTTTTGAGTTGTTTACTGACATTTTAATTTTTCAACTTTTTTAGTTTTTTTTTCTATAAATATCGATAAAAATGTATTTGTTGGGTAGAAAAGCTTGAAAATTTAATACAAGGCTTCTAACACATTGTAACAATAGCAGTAAAAAAATATTAAAAATACATACGCACGATTTTTTTTTATAAGCATTTAAAGTTCAAATTATGACTAAATACGTAAAAATTACGGCAATGTTCAAATTATCTTAGATAGAAATTCATAAAAGTTTTTATTTTTAGATCTAAGATTTAAAAATTAAATAATAGGCTCCTAACATATTTTTACAATAGCAGTTGAAAAATAAAAGAAATACATAGTCACAATTTTTTTTTATAAGCATTCAAAGTTCGAATTTTGACAACATATTATGTAAAAATCACGAAAATTCGTAAATTATTTTATGCTAGAAATTCATAAAAAATTGTCCTTTTATATCTAAGATTTGAAAATTTAATACAAAGCTCCTAACATATTTTTACAATAGCAGTTGAAAAATAAAAGAAATAGATAGTAACAATTTTATTTTATAAGGATTTAAAGTTCAATTTTGACTAAATACGTAAAAATTACGGCAATGTTCAAATTATTTTACGCTAGAAATTCATAAAAATTTTTCCTATTATATCCAATATGTGAAAATGTAATACAAGGCTCCTAAATTATTTTTACAATAGCAATTGAAAAATAAAAGAAATACATAGTCACAATTTTTTTACAAGCAATCAAATTTAAATGCTGACTTCATACGTAAAAATCACGAAAATTCGCAAATTATTTTAAGCTAGAAAATGCATAAAAGTTTTTCTTTTTTTCTTTTTTAATCTAAGATTTGAAAATTAAATACATGGCTCCTAACATATTTTTACAATATCTGGTGAAAAATAAAATATATATATAGGCACAATTTTTTTTTACAATCATTACCCATCCATTACTGTAATCCACTTGTAACCTACTGTACAGCAGAGCGACATCCACTTTCTCCACTTTTCTTTACGTTTAATATGGTACATTTACTATTGTTATAACTTATGGATAAACTTGATTAGTTTATTAGTTACAGATCATTGAGGATCGAGCCATTGGTATAATCATAAATAAGTTAGACTATAAATATATTTAAAATTATTTAATCAATTGAACAGTTTTGAAAGAAAATTAGAATTACTTTGATAGAAAAACATAAATTAGGATATTTAATTCAATAAAATATCTATTCAGTAGAGTTAAAAAATAAAAAAATAAATAGATTTTAAACATAAAGACTCCATTGTTCTAAATGATTGAAATTGATTGTCAATAATCATACTGATAAAACCTTCAACATTTTGATTTGAAAACTAAATAGCATTAACTGCTCAAAATATAAATTTTAAAATAAAAAAAAATACTTTTTTAAAATTTGTAGAATCCTTGAAGGAAAACTTTACAATGCAATCGCAAAAAAACTGTTCCCAATAATTATTGTTATCGGATATTTTCTGTATAAACACATCCTTGGGATCTGTTTGATTTTTACTTGCAATATCACTGAGGAAAATTAACATATTATTAAATACATAAACGTATTATCTACCTACCTACTTTAGATATTAAATTATTTGGGTTTAGCAATTTCAAATAGAATAGTAACCAGATAATGAAATTTAAAAGACAGCATTTCTTTTGTACTTGTGTGCTCTTCTGTCTTGTTAAATATACACCTGCTCATTAATTGCAACACATTGGCAATTTTTAATGCATTATAATCAACCAGAAAAATGGAAGGTAATTCAAAAACTACTTTCACTGGATGGATGACACTACGATTACACTCTAATCGTAACAATACAATATTGATCCATTTTATTGTTAATTATTACCATCATAATAAATTTTAAAAAAACTTCTGCCAATGGAGGTGGCAACTTTGGTTTGCTGCCAGTGTACTCCGGTATTGTGTAATATGTAACTTCTTCTCTGGGTACATAGTTGTTGATTAATGTCGCACAGTGAAAATGGCCTGAACATAAATATATCATAATATGAAGACACGTTATAGTCGTAAACCGTATAGCCCATATTACATATATTCAATTCGCATAATACATACCATTATCAGCAGCCGTTTCCGCCGCGGTACTACGGTTGATGTGTTTGATCACATATCCCCGGGCGTCGGATTTCAACAGCAGTCTGCACACCTCAATGTGGCTATTAATAGCTGTCAAATGCAAGGGTGAATTTTGACGTTCCGATTTTCCATAATTAACATTGGCGCCCTAAAATTAACAAAGGAGAAACAATATATGAGTATAAATATGAAGATTGAAGAATTAATCGACAACACATTACATATAATATGATATTATATACAGGTAGGTAGGTATATGTGTTCAGCCGTCATCTTGGAGAATGCGGATCGCACGAAAGCATTTAAACTTCTTTAAAGCGTGATGGTTAAATTTTAGCTATCTTTCGTTTGGAAATTGTATGTAATGTAATAATGTATTTATTTATTTTAAAAATAGTTAATTCGTACAATTATACCTGAATCATGTCTTAAAAGTTAAAATCCAAAAATTTAAAACATCAATTAAATTGTTAATATTGTTATCAAAATATAATCTAATCAATGATATTGTCTGTAATTTATTAAAGCATTATATTAAAATCATAATTGATGATCGTATTTTTTTCTGAAATTGTGAATTCAAAATGCAAAAAAATAAAATAAAATTAGGTTTAGGTATACACTACCTATATATAATAATATATAGCTATATATTATTATATAGCCTTTCATTTATGAATCGGAAATGTTAGAATTAGATAATTTATTTAAGTCAGCTAATACACAGGTTTTTCCTCAACAGTATGGGACCTCCATTTTACCATACTTAACCATAAATAATAGTTACTTTATGGCGCGTATTCAGAATTTATTTACGCCACATCACACGGCACACGTAATAATTATATTACGACTCATGGAAACAGCTATCCATCGGTCTGCAATTAGTAGACAATTTTAATGTACGCTATTACTATTTACATAATTAACAATACAAATTATAGATCACTACAAAATACATTCGTATTATTATTCATATTAGTAATCCACAATAAATAAATTTTTTTTTTATAGTCATTTATTGTTAACTAAGTAAATCATAATAATGTTCAATAAAACTGTCTATTCACTATAAACCAATGGATAGTTCCCACCAATCGTCATTATATATGATAGATACTTTTGTAAATAATATCTATTATAGTATATTATGTTATATTATACTATATTATATTAGTATCTAATTATTACGAGTGCCGTGTGAATTACATAAATGCTGAATATGCAACATCATATTAAAAAAAACTCGAGTGCTTATGGATTTTTAATAACTACTATTACAACTAAATTTATAAGGAATATTGTAATAACTTTTAAGCTTTTTGACTCAACAAATAAAATTGTATTGAAATTTATAGATGAGAAAATATAGAATAGAAAACAAAAAAAATTTAAATAAAAATCTCAATTTTTCCTTACTTACGTTTTTGAAAACTTAGGCGTTAGTGCTGCCACCACCGTTACAAAAGATATAAAAGCTCGTATTGTTACTGCCTCCCTCGCATCATCAGCAATCCCGTAATTCATGATTATCATCAACGATTCGATTATATTTCACTCGAGTTTGCTGTTGACGGTTCTCACCCACGATGATACCTACGTCTTATTGGTTATTAGTTATTACATATATTACACATAATTGAAAATTTACGTATGGTATAAGCTTAGGTGTATACTATATGCATAAACATATTATATACCTATATATATATATATATATATGTCCACGCGTGTGTTGTCTGTAGTCTGCCCTGCATATTTAGATAATGAGTATCATGTTATGTACCTATATTATGTGAAAGTATTAATAAACGATGAATAAAAACGATGTTGGTTCAATAATTTTAATTTATATTGAATTTGATTAACAAATTGAATTAAAAAAGAATTTTGATTATTTTTTTGAATTGTTTTAGTATTTCTGAAAATGAATATATATTATATCTAGGTAGAGTGAATTAAATGACAAATTAATATGGACGCAGTTAGGTGCTACCAAAAATATCAGTGATAACTCAGATGACGTACTAAGACAAGGTATACAATTTCGAAAAATGGACGCACTAAGGTGAAATCCAAAATACTGCAGGACAATTGTTCTTACTCCCTCTCAATCACATATAATAAAATGGTACAAAATATGATGTTCACAATTACTCGACCATATAATATTGTGATCATTGCAATACATTTGTACAGTCTTCATTTGTTGTTTCTTTCTACGTTTACTAGGTATTAAATGTTTTAATTATTAACATATTCCTAACTTAGGAGTTAAAGTTAATAATTTTATATTGGTATGTAATTATTAATTAATTATTTTTACTGTACATAACAATTAACGAGTATAATATTAATAATGTATAATAGATCAAATTAAATTTATTGTTATCATATTGGTCATTACCCAGTATTTTTAAATAATTACTTACAATTTATTTCAAATCTGAAACACATAACTCATAAACAATTTTTTTTTAAATAAAAGTGTAACTCCACAAAGTTCTTGTAACTTCTTATTTTACGTGTAATTATTATAGTTTGGAATTAAAAGGCATGGTACTAATGATATTTATATTATATTTAAGTAAAATATTCTTTGCAATATACATAATACGATAGCCACTTAAGTTAATATAATTAAGTTAGGTGGAAAACAATAAAGCACTAATGAATGTAATTTTCAATTTGTTATATTTTATTGGACATCTCAATTCATTGTACGGCTGACGTATGAATTGAGTTTACGTAAAATGAGAACGCGCAGCGCGTTACGTGCTGATCTCAGTTAAATACATATTATAATATTTATATTAAACATTTTAAAAATAATTGTATTAATTAAATTTTTTATATTACAGCGTGAAACTACAGGGCGATTTTTTTATCATGAACCACTCATTATTTCAAAAAGTATCAATGTTTTTGAAAATATTTTTTTACAAAGTTTCATGTTGTTAAAAAAACAACGTTTTTATAAAAAAATTATATTTTTTAATATTTTTTATCCTTATAATTTTTGAAGTTTTTTACTTTTTTGAATGGCAACCTAGAGTTTTAATTTCATATTCCAAAGCAGAATATTTTTCTAAGTATTTTGATACGTAAAAATCGAATTTTGGACGAGTAGTTTATGAGTTATAAGTATTTAAAGTTTAGATTGGCGGAGTGGAGTGGTACGGGGTTACCCCGCAAAATGTTTGTCCACTACTCCGCTTGTCTAAACTTTAAATACTTATAACTCATGAACTATTCGTCCAAAATTCGATTTTTACGTATCAAAATACTTAGAAAAATATTCTGCTTTGGAATATGAAATTAAAACTCTAGGTTGCCATTCAAAAAAGTAAAAAACTTAAAAAATTATAAGGATAAAAAATATTAAAAAATATAATTTTTTCATAAAAACGTTGTTTTTTTAACAATATGAAACTTTGTAAAAAAATATTTTAAAAAACATTGATACTTTTTGAAATAATGAGTGGTTCATGATAAAAAAATCACCCTGTATAGTTGGTTTCAAAGAATATCACAATATTAGCACCTGTAAAAAATCAAACGCACAAAAATTGTGTACCTATGTAATTCATTATGCACGCCATGGCAGTCTACATTAAATTATTATTCATTGCATCTATTATACAATGCGAAACGAATGAAAATTAGCGGATACTTATTTCTTATTACTTCGAACTTGTTCCTACTTTCTTCTTTCCTAGTTGTTATTATTATTGTGGATGTATTAATAATATTAAGTATCTACATTTTGGTGACTGTATATTATACAATGTGTACGTGGAGAATTACTCTTCACATATTTAATTCATCATTACAAGTTTATATATATTAAATCAAATAGGTAAAAACATTCTATGATCTATATAGACATATAGTCATGCACCAACAAATTGATATAAAAGTATAAAAAGTTCTGGTTACATCGTACAATTTTTAAAAATTAAATTGATCGGAAAAACAGTTTTAGGTAATATTATTACTACCGACCTATATTTTTTATGAGTGAAAATTACATTTTTACAAACCCAGATTTAATTTGTTTCTAGAACAACAATTCGAATTTGAGTAGTATTCAAAGTTTTAAAATTCAAATTAAACAAAATGTATAACTCAATAATTGGTTGAAAATGAATGTATAATAATTCCATGATTATAATGGTTATTGGTTACAATATATTAAGTCTTCTACAAGGTGTTTCTGAAATGGATGAGGTAACTAGTATATTATGCGCACCTACTTACTCACTTATATGACCTCACTGATGATCCAATGAAGATTTATAAATAATTTTTTCTATTATAAAATCTGCATTTATTTAAGTTATTTTTAGAATAATATCTTAAATTTTGGACTTTTCTCATATTTTTCTTGTTTGAGTTACTAACTAAAAAAAAAGTAGTGTGACATCAATTGGTATGAGTACATTACAAAATAAACAGTGGTGATAGTTATTTCTTAATATTTAATATGAGTAGGTATATATGATTAATTATTAACACAGTGATACATTATCAACTAATAAAAATTATGAAATAATAACAAAACTAGTATTAACAGAATTTTAAATGATTGAAGCAATATCTATATTTAAGACTTAAGTTGTATGTCTTAGGTGTACCAGGTCTTACCTGACAACGTTTTAAATTGGTTATTTGGTATAGTCGTTATACGTGGAATACGTATTTAAAATGAACGATGTAAAACGTTATCTTTTTCATGTAACATGAAAATAAAATAAATAAAAAAATAATAAAATAAATCTTGTTTGACCTAAAACACATAACTTAAATTTAACATCATTAACTCTGTTAACTCTAGATTTGTTATTATTTCATTATTTTTATTTGTTGAAAATGTAAAAGGTAAAACACTGTGTCAATTAGTCATGCATATCATATGATAACAAATAACAATCACCACTTATAGTGATTTCATAAAAATCAGAACAATAATAATTAAATGCATCAAAATAATGTGATAAAAGACATTA
The DNA here is from genome assembly GCF_037042655.1 of Diuraphis noxia. Taxonomy (NCBI): domain Eukaryota; kingdom Metazoa; phylum Arthropoda; class Insecta; order Hemiptera; family Aphididae; genus Diuraphis; species Diuraphis noxia. Next base: position 55,044,683 of record NW_028301711.1, read on the forward strand.
AAAATCACAAACGCGTACCTATAGATACCTGCGCGTGTTCGGGCTTCTCCGGCCGCCTGAATGTTAAAACGTAATTCGACACTACAACAAGGGCGTTCGATAAGTACCATGGCAGGTGGCCGAACGACAATATAGTTAAAGAATATATTGTACGTTGATGCACGCACGCACATGTGCCGCATTTTAAACGTGACTCTCGGTTGACCGGCCAGTCCGTCTCGCAACCAGTGACGTCCGTAAAGTAGCTCGCCACTACCTCACTTTATTCTTAAGAGGTTAGTTACAACTTATAACGATAAGAATCCTTCCTAATTGTGGTCGGAGATTTATTGGGGTATACTAAATATTGTAGCCAAAGATTTATTTCAGAGTGCATACGAATTTTTTGTTTATAATATTCTTTTTAAAAATATAAAATTATATAACGTTATTATGGAAAAGCGAATAGGTGTATAATTCCACATTATTTCTTAAATTCCCTTGCCATTTTTAGGCAAATTTAGTATTAGGAATTTCTGTTTAGGTAATTTCATCACTACAAATAGGTTAATAAAATTGTTTTATTTTTATTAAAAAAGTCTATTATATATTTTTTATTATATTATATTTTCTATTAATTTTGAATTAGTTAATTTGATTTCTTCTAATTTCGTATTTGTTTCATGGAATTTATAATGAATGTTTGTTTCTTTGGTAATTATAAATTTGTTACTGTGATTATTTAATTGATTATCTATTTCTTATAGTTTTAAATTTTAATTCTAAGTATCTTATTGTATATTTTTCAAAATATCAAACACAACATTTTTTAGACGGGAATTGTAGAACAGATGCCATTGAACTTTGAATGAATTGCCTTACAGCTGTAAATAAGTAGTTCGCATATAATTACATACCTACATGGCTACATAAACCAGGGTCCTAAGGGTATTACCCCGATTAGACCTTTTTTTTGTAGTTTTTTTTTTTTTTGGGGGGGGGGGGGGGTGGCGTTATCATGTACCGTGCAACCATATTATTATTATTATTGTTATATATAGTTCGTATACAATGAATACAATGTACAATGAATAGAGATACTGTACCTAAATAATTGATACCATCATAACGAAGTGAAATTGGAGCAAAAGCGCATACCCGTAATTTATAGCACCTATAGTGATACGTATGCGACGGGTTGACACTGCGCAATCAGTATGCAATCAATAGAAAGGGGGACTGACCACTTGAGACTCATAAATATTGATTTCTTCAGCACTTAGTATGCATTTTAAATGCAGTTGTAGCTCTACCTATATTATAATATTATAATCTAAAGTGTATACAGGGGCATACACAAGAAGTGATGTTGAAATCAGATCTTTTCATAATTTTTTTTTATAATTTTATAAAATAGTGTTCATAGTATTAGGACATTACACGAAAACATAAAAAATATGTCTAGGATTACAGCATATTTTTATTTTTCATATTAAACAGATAGCAAACTATTACCCTAATGACTAATCAGTAATTAATAATCATAACTTAAAAGAATTAACAAGAATAACATTTTGTAGAACGACTATTGCTGATAACGATGCTTAAGAAATTAATAAAGTAATAAATAAAAAAAGAAAATTAAATTATGTACCTACTACAATTATTGTTTAAACTTAATTGTTCGTGGTTATATTAATGTTATATTACCAATATCTTGTTATTTATTATTTTAATGTGCAGGTACCTGATTTAAATATTTTTTTTTTGTGATCCCGAACCCCAAACAAAAATTATGTATACGCCAATAGGTGAATACCATTCTATATTACATCGAGTGCCGGTCGATCACGGTGGCGTGACGGACAGTGGGACTCAAAGGTGTATATGTATCGTTATTATTATTATTATTATTACGACTATGAATGAATTCAACATTAAAAAAGCCGAATTATTTTCTACTTGACGCGTATAATAATACCGTGCGTTTTACTCCGCTTATGTTTTGTCCACTTTGGATTTTTATGCATGTATTAAATTTAAACTTAGTATTTACATCATGGGATTGTCGATATATTTCAACATAGTGGTTGGAATACCTATCGTGCCATCGTGGTTGCCATTTTAGGTTATTTTTTCGTCATTATCGATTACCAACTATAGTCACTATTTAATTAGAATTGAAATTATTTTAATTATTACTACACAATATAAGTATTAGGAATTAATTTTACTTCTGTAGGTCTTAATAACCATTTATAATAACTATTGATATAGTAGGATGTCTATAAATTATATTATATAATCTTTGTCAGCCTATTGTGGGCTACTATCATAATATATATACTTAGAAACGTTTTCTAAATTCTGTGACAGTATAGAATGACATTGTTGTCCTCGAACAATCAAGTGACCTTTATGAACCTGTTTAAAATTTAAATAATTTAAATAAGTCACGAGTTCTATCTATAATCTAAATAAGGGATATTTTTCACATAGAATTAGAAAGAAGTTAACTGAAAAAAATATAATTTATGTATTTTATTTTTATGTTCGTAAATCATAAATTAATGAAAAAAAAAATGAAAAAAAAATAATATTATTATACTATTTATATGGATGAGAACATAATTATACTAAACACCATCATATGTATATGAAAATAAATGTTAAATTATATTAGGTTCTAGTTTGTTTTGGAACCACCATCATAATATTATATGATTATTATGGTTAAAAAAAGATAATTTCTATATTTTAATATAAAGTACCTACCTAAATAATTTTTATTTTAACCGTTGTAATAAATTTATTCAACTATTATGATGTCAAATCAATCACGGTCACAAGATATATTTTTAAAAGTTTTTATTTGTATTTGCATAATATAATAAAGATGAAAATAATACTTCCAAAAATAAATATTTTGGTTTGGTCCCGCGAAGTTTATTTGAATAGCTGAACTTTTTTTTTTAACCCATTAGATAAACGTGTAATGTACTAATGTATAATATATGTATATGCATAATTTATGTAATTATATATACAATATACAATAATACATATTATCCTTTTATACATCACTTATCCACCTTATATAAAATATTTCTGACCTAGGCTACTGGTTATCGTCATGTCGGTGTAGTTGTTAGATATTGAAAATATGTGAATCGGAGTTTAATGCAAATAAATTTATATCTGTAATATAATGTTTTTTGGGTGAAATAATTTTTTATTAATTTAAAGAAGAAAATTAATGGATTAAAAATAAACATCTTATTTACATAATAATATATTAAAATTTAGGACCAAAAATTGTGAGTTGATCTTTAATTTCAACTTCCTAGGTAGATAATAAGCATAATATTTTTATTTAATTTTTATTTATGGACAAATTGTACAATTTAAAATGCAGTTAAAATTATGAGGAAAATAACAATGGGTTAAATATATATTAATAAGCTTATTCAATAATCAACAGCATATAAGGACAACTAGAATAATATATACCTACAATAATTATATAAAATACAAAATATGTATAAACAATAGATAATGAAGTATAAGTTAATACAAAGGATGAGAAAATAATTTACTTAAATATGATAATCAAGATTTTTCATTGAGACATTGAAATACTGATTAGGTGATATAAAATATATTTATGAAAAATCTAATATAAAATAAATGATATATAAATTAATGATAAATTAATCATCAATTTCATTATTTAATAGTTTAAACTTTATTTAAAGAGAAAATAGGTGTAATGGCTTAGCTTTAAATCGCAGTATATACGCCGTATAATAGATAATTATAATTTCATATAATTTCGAAATATTACACAGAAACAAAAATCTGTGTTGAAAATTGAAATAAAAAATTGAACTTACCGCTTAGGTTACATTGAATTTGCAGTATTTATTATACCTATACTCAAATATCTTATATAATTGTAATTAGAATTGACCAAAAAATCTACATTGATAAATCTCTATAAATACCATCAATTTTTAATTAAAACTTATGGAATTTCAGACAAATATATACATAAAATACATAAAATTAATATAATTTATTCTATAGTTAATTTTAAAAATATAAAGATGTTGAATTTATAAAATGCTGCAATTTTACTCTGGGTTAGTAAGAATATATTTTTCATTTTGGGAAATGTTATTTACTTATTTATGATTGAAAATTTAAAAATATGGTACAATTGTAAACGAATACTTTGCTTCACGTTTTCCGCAATCAATTTGCAAAATTAAAGAAAGGGCTCCGAACAATATAAGATGCGTACCCACTAAATTTTAATAATTTATTCAAATAAATTTCAGCTATTCGAACCAAATCGCTGGAATCACCTAAAATTTTTCAGATATATACTCGTTCATAAATTGGTAATAATTACAAATATTTTGATATATTTTACATTTATACTGCATCGCAAGCTTACATAATATCATACATACGTTGTTTACGTGTATAATGCGAGTATGGATGTATAAATATACCTAATTATGGTAAAAGAGAAGACTTTAAAAGCTACAAAGTTTAGTAGTACACTTTATATTCTATTATTGTAATTGAATATAGTCATACTATGGGGTACTATAAAATATCAATAATATGTCTACACGTCCTCTCCTCGCCAAAAAAAAAAAATGGCGTTGTACGGGCATAGGATTGTACGACGTCATAACTACACTTGGATCATACTATATATATTATATATCATAATGTACCATAGACTTATTAATATGTGGACTACGTTTCTCCCATAATCTATCATATATTTCCAAATTCCAACGTTGTTTGAAAGAGATAACCTACACCAGTGTAATATAATTGGACCTATCTATATATTTATAGATGTATTTTATCTTTTTCTAATAATGATGGCCACTGTACCTCTCTCTGTGTTATACTCAGTATTTCTTTATAGATCTATGTAATGTAGTTACAATTATAAAATTGTTTCATGCTTATTAAATAACAATATTTAAGAATTTATAAGCAATGAGATATTATTATTTGTATTATATATTATAAATAAGAATAATTACACCAATTTTATTTTATATAAAATATTAATAATGTTAGATATGTAATTTGTACAATTTTATCAATAATAATAATACAACGCCATCTTTAATATGGCAATTGCTACAACTTATAAACATTCAATATGTTCTTACATAATTAATTTAACAATAATTGATTTCATATTAGTATTATATCATTTCAGCTACCTAATAAAATTCATTGTACCATAAATTATTAAATATCGGAGATAGTACAATATTCTGAACATTTGACCACAAATATTATGAATTAATTAATTATAATTTTAAAACTATTACGCAAGTTTGTTCATTATACCTATACACCACCATCACTCTGATAAGTTTACCTATATTATATTATTGTGTGTATAGAGCAATTGAAAAGCAACGGATAGCGTCATCACATAATATGACAGATATTGACGAGAATGTGATAGTCTAAGCACACATTTAAAATAAATCTGTTTTGTGTAGACAAAATATAATCATTTTTTCTCAGAAAAAAATTATTATAACATGGAACTATATTATATAGAAGACAGAATTCGTCGTGATTATTTCTTCGTAATTGTTTAAAACTTAATATTCCATGTTATTTTTTTATTAATAATGGTTACGACGGATTTCTATAGCTGCTTTATATTATTGAAAAACTAACGACGTTAGTACATAGGTTAAAGACACTATATACTCAGCCACAATCTTACATAAGAATTTAATTTCTTAACACTTATCATAATTATTAAATACAGCATGTAAATCTGGAGCTACTCGATAATGATTTATAAAATAATTAGGCAAGCATAACATGACATTCATTACATTAGTATTTTATAACTTGGAATTCATTATTATATAGTATCATTATTATAATGATTATTTTGTATAATATTAGTAAATATCTTCGACCATAATAACTAAGTTAGTTTATAATTTAGTCAAAGGTAAATATAACAAAGTTGAAGGATAATATAGATACAGACCAATCTATCGTTCTATATGCAAATGGCGAAGTGTGCAAATTAACTATAGGCAGACAGATGGCGGTCGAGCTGCAGGTATGTAAATGAATAGAATCGTATTAAATTAATAAACTTGAATTGTTTACCGTTTGTGGACGACCGTTCGACTATTAAGTGAAGGGAAGGGGGACCCTTCTAACCTAACCGGGAAAAACACGTCCAGAGCAGTAGGGTTAGAATGTAACGTGCTTAAGTGGAAAAACCTGTTTTTTCAAATAATAATATTATATATAGGCAGGTACATTTTTAATTAAGGAATTCGTAATCGTATAAAAACGAAAACAGATACCATGCCGCCTCGCACGCCCATCATTCGGTAACACGGTTTAAAGAAGATATTTCATTATTTATTTTATTTATTAGGTAGTTACGTACGTCGTATACTACAGACAACTGACAGACAATATCGGCATTTATGCTGTAAGAATGTAAAAATGGACGGGTCGGGAATTAAGGGTGGATTTTTTTTCACACGCCTCAATTTCAATGGTCATATTATTTAATTTATAACTATAAACACCAGTTAATAGGTTTTCAAATCAAATATATTTCAGCTAAAAAGAAAAATGTATATCACACTGTAATTTGTGTCATATTATGTTTTTTTTTAAATCTTTCTTGCGAGCATAAACCACTTATAAAACTCACGTAGCTTTTGTTTAAATCTGTTTAAATTAAATGAATTCAAAGATTTAATTTTTTTTTTTTTATAAAAAATTTATTTATTTCCAACTGAAAATGGTCTGATCATTAATATTATATTATGAGTAAAATGTATCATACTCTCAATTATAATATTACAATAAACAAAATAAAACAATTTTTTTAACCATTTTTTATCTGAGGACATAGTCAGATTATCATATTTAATATGCTATATAATATATTATATGTAATATGACATATATATCGTATATTAGACGAAAAATTAAGAAATATTTTTGATACAATATAAGAATATAATAACTTAACTATTCCTCACAACCATAAAAGGTAAATTATTATACCCCGTTCTTATTTTAGTGCAAATTATATAATTCTAGCTGAACTAGATGAATTGCACGGTTTCGGCTGGGGATCGAACCCACGACTTCTATCCGTCAAGTGATATCATAATTCACAATAACGCGCAATCAACTGAGCTATCACGAGTATTCGTCCTATCGAACACCAGTTTAACTACATGGTTAAATTATGGGTTTATTAAGCCATAAGCTTAGTCACCTTACACTATTTTTTATTAGGATGTGTTCACGTGGTTTAGTACAACTGAGGTAAAAACAACCAGGTCAGTGCTCTTATAAATTATAACGATAAAGCAGAGGTAATTTAAGAATCGAAACCGTAAATGATAGTTTCCTCAGAATATTCGTGTAAATTAACAATAATTATAAGTTATAACTAATCTCTGGCGGTATATCAGTTGATGTAATTTTAGAAAACTCTGACACAGCGTGATGTGTCATATATAACTACGAAAATTAAAACCGTTTGAGGACGTTTTATATTTTTATGACAGGTGTATACCTATATACACTAGTAGTACTGCTGTATGTGTATAGGTTAGGGTGTTAGATTATTACGGCGATATATTATATATGTATAGCGGGATCCTCGAGTCGATTCAGACCACTTTCGTGGTGGGCGCGCAGACAACTATGGCTGCGTGTGGCCGGTGGTTTTTGTTGATACGGCCCGGCGATGTTGTATATATTATTATGTATGTACCTATAAAATAATATCACCCATGGACTCTTTTACGATAGGCACGTAAAAACAGATTATTGTACTTTAAATACTGAATGTATTATTTTTTATTTTCAATAGTACTCTGTACTGTATTTTGTAATACATATTATTTTATAGCCATACAGGTAAAGTTATAGAAAATCTGATCACTCCCTTTCACAACAATGAGGACACCATTATACATTGTGTGTAATTATCGTCAGTAGTTATCTTTTAGGGTGTATTATGTCCAATACTTTTGTTTGATATTTATATTGTAAAAACTATATGAGAAATAAATGTACAGTTTTTCATGAAAAGGATATAGAATAACAAAACATTGTTTATCCGTGTTCAAGGCGCCACAATATTCACTGCAACAGTAAGGGTGCTGATGCGACGGCGCCCGACGCGCCTATACACAATTCACATGAGAACAAAAGATTCGAACAAGTGTCATGCAGATTCACATTTTGTTTGGCTCCACTCGGGTCTGTAAATGTAGGGGTAGTGGACACCTATTATATTTGTTCGTTTAAAAATAAATATAGATATAATAAATAAAGAAACTGATAAATCAAAAACATGTCTTATAAAACAATAACAGCGGCGCTGCAATACATATAATACATGTGCCTGTTCAATAATGATATATTACTGCGCATTATATATATAATATATATATATACCGCGTCTGACACACCCCATTGGTGTCAGTATATGAATATAATTTATTAAGTAATATACTACGCATTATTTTTTTCCTTTATCCGAAAATAAACACACACCCACAAACCCCAAAAAAAGGTAATTTTGAGGGATCGTCACGGTGATTGCCATCTCGCATTATAGAACGGATTTTTTTTTGCACTGTAGGCGGCGTACGATTCACATATGAACAAAAAATAATAATATATTATTATTATTATTATATCACTGTATGTGGTGACGCCACATTGCCGAGAAGCCGGTAAGGCCTGTATATTAAATTATGATTCTCTATATTATTTATACATAAAATGTTTATCAGAATCGCAAATATTTATAAAGTATATATAAAATCCCACTTAAAAATATTTCAAAACGAAATGAAAATACGTACATATAACAAGTGTTTACTCTTGGTTAAAACAATAATATTGGATTATATAAATACTAAAATCTGCAGTACATGATCTAGAGAAAAAAAATTAAATACAATATCGTAGATAGTTTTATCTGATGAATATTATCTACCAACAACATATTAAATTGTTAAATAAAATATAGTGCTGAGAGGTTAAACTCAGGTTTGTTACCTAGTAATGAATCGTTTTTGAGGATTTCTATTGATGCGGAAAAATTTTCTTAATAATAGAGAAGGTAATTAATTTTCTTATTACCTGTCTACCTGAACCACATTGATTAGGCTTATATATATGCTGGGACCATTTCAAATGTGATCATATTATAAAGTTTGAGTTTAAGCACTTTCACATTACACAGGCACCCAGTATATTAGTATGATTTCTAAATATTCATCAGCGTAAATGTTTACACCCCTTAAACATTTTTATTGTCAAGCCAATCCTGGTTGAAATCTTAATCGTTTCATAAAAACTGTAACGGGTCTAATGTATAAAATATAAAATAATTTTATATCTAGCTACCTACCTATGTAATATACTTTTATGGTTATATAAGAGAAGTTACTTTGAATAATTCAATTCATGTATAAATGGAATCAAAAAAAAACATCAGATCAACTTTATGTAACTAAACATCGTTTCAATGATCTACAATTAATATTGACAGTCTCCCACCCGGGCATTGTAAAAAACCTACAGTACCACCCCCTCTCCCAATGGTCTATGTTGCCACGGGTTAATAAATAAAAAAATAAAATTACTATTGAATGGTATTCCTCATATTAGATTATCGATGGTGACATTTTTAAACATTCACATTTTGACCATAGGTGTATGCTATAATGACAATATATATATATATATTATATCTATCTTATTGCTTACATTTTATTGTTAATGTCAAATACACTTTTACTCTATGGTTCATTTCATACTTTTATTTTACAGGACCCCCTACCTAATTCCCGTGACTTCTTAACTCTAGTGATGCTCATAAATGTCTCATGGTACGAGAGTATGAGGGCATTTAATGTTTTTAACTTTGGTTTCTTAAGAATTTAGCCCCTTGTCATGTAACTATTAAATCCTAATTACGCTAATTGAAACAATCATAATATTTTTTTAGAATTATTAAATAAAGAGTATTTTATAATTATTCTAACTCCAAACGAAAACTCGTCCGGTCCAATGATTTTTAATAATCGCACAATGCAACTAGGTATATGATAATTAAACCAGGGAGAAAGGCTAGCTGATTCAATGGTAAGCGCCTTTTTTAAGAAATTTATTTTTACCGCTTCTAATCAACAGATGAAATCAAACTGCAAAGTGTCATGAAGAGTAAAATATATTCAAGATTCAACTCATGAGTTAGCATAACATATAATATATAGAACGGATCCATTTTCTATACTAATCACCCATGAGGAAACGTTCCTGAAGTTTTGAACAATGCCTCATCAATAAAACCGTTATCAGTAGTAACCATTCCCACTATTCCCGATTTACAGGTGTATGACTTGTCGAATGTCGATTAAATAGCATTGTGACCGGACATACATTTTATGGTAACTAATAACCAAGTTGCAAACAAGTATACCCAGAATTGACTACTGCTTAACTTTAAGTCAATATGGTTACCAATTATAACCTAAGTTACCACATCCTCACGCGACACGAGTACACGACACATCACGTATGATGAGATGGTGAAAGAGCATAACTAATATACCATGACTTTTTTTCATGAAATGAAAAATATAGCATGACAAAATTACATTATTGTATATTAAGTGTGTAATGTAATCTGTGATTATCCTGTAGCTTATCGTTCAGAACAGCAAGAGAGGTATTTCTATCTAACGTTATCTAGCTATGCATGACGCATGTTACCATTAAGTTATAATGTACCTAGGTATCTATTAAATATAAAAATCGCTCTCGTGAATCTTGGGGTCACCCAACGTTCCCCCTTTCATCCACCACTATATATTTTGATTATCTCGGAACGATTACTTTTTAGTAGAATAATACAATATAATACAGTGTATCAGCTACGCCCTCATAGGGTGTAGAGGAATGGCAATGTATGAAATGTGAGTCGGCTAAATCAGGTGACTATGGCCTTGAACACGACAGTGTTTCCGTCACTCGGGTAAAACAAGCGTATACACTCAGGTTGGTGCGCAGGCTTGTTTTTACGTTTATCAGTGGTTCAGATTTCAGATCACAGGTAAACAAGAATCTGATTAGCTGATCCAATGTCGCTTTTATATTGTTCCGTGTTAGTACCGCACTACCGTACACTTAGATGGTACTCTGGTGCCAGTTTAAAGATAATAAGTATGATAACAATAATGAATATGATATTAAATTAAATATGACGTCACATCTAAGGATATTTTTAATTTTAAAAATCTGGTATAAATTCTTATCAGAATGGTTACCGGAATCTCAATGACTCGAAGTCCATTTGTCAGCATACCTATTATAGTTACTATCATCATTGACACGCATTTGTTCGTGTAACAAGTAAACCTTACGTCCTTGCACCACGGAAGAGCAACAATTTACAATAATAAAACCACAGACAAATTATTATTATTGTGATAGTCACAGTCACGTAGTAGGTACCGGCGTAATCAGTTGTCGTTGTCTAAATATTTAAATATATCACTTCTATGAAATATTATTATATTTGTGGTTTACTGTTGTAGTTGTTATCTATTTCACCTTTATTTCGTTTATTTTGGTTCACCGCTGTTGTTGAGTACAATGAGTTTAGAAGCCAAAGAGAAATTTGAATGGAACAATGAAGTCAATTTTATTAACATAATCTCTGCGCTGTTCAACAATTGGCCAGAAATGAATGTGAGTGGACATTTGTTTACAGGTTATCGTTTCACTAGGTACCTACTGTTGCTTTTATATTTTTTTTGTTTTTTCAAGTTGGTTGTTGATCGTACCTCAGGAGATTCACGCATAGCTGTGTATACAGATATAAAAAAATTCATACAGGATGTATTTGATTGTATTTTGATTTATGGTTTGTATACCTCTCTTTATTAATTTTCTAAATAATTATTAATATTTAATAGTTGTAATAATTGTTATAACTATCTATCATATTATTTTATTTAATTAATTTAAGATGTTACAAATAGGTTTCAGCCTAACCATCAAAATTAATCATGTAAATTCTTTAGAATAATAAATTATTATCAGTGTGTACTATTAATTTAATTATAATTAATATGATTTTAATATAATTTAGGAACTGGCCGTAATGATCGAGTATCTGGGTATATTAAAAAATGTATGCTAGATGACTTTCATATGGTAATTGAGGATTTTGCTGCCAAAGAGATGAGTTCACGTATTTGCAGCTTGTACTACAAATGGATTAATCAAGATAATTTGACCGAAAACCACAAACAAGTAATTGAAGAAATCAAAAATTTGCCAAAACCATATCCTATTGTGGAATTTGAGGTAATTTACACAGTTATATTATATTTTTGCTTTTTGTGTTTAAGCAATATTTTTATCAGTACCTAATTACCAATTTATTAAAATATTAGTAATTATATTTTTATAATTGTAATCAAATAGCACATTTTTAACAATTTACCCTATACTAACAAGTGCTTGCTATAATAATAATTTATTAAGATTTAGAATCAAATGCAACTAAAATATTTTGCAGTTGTTATCATATTATTCAGAAATCTACTAGCCTATATATTGTTCGTAAAATATCAGTAATTGTTTCCAAACTTATTTTTATCTACACTAATTTTCTATCAGCCATAAACTTATTTAAAAATAAGCCATCAGTACTCACTGTATTGAGAATATAAATTGTTATTAAAGTATTATTGACATCGTGATAGATAAGAATACCGGAATGCGTACTAGGCATCAAAAAATGGTTTGTCGGTTATAATGTTATCCTCACCACCAAAAAATTAAAAATTAGGATATTATAGTAAGACATATATTATGTACACTATACAAATTAACTTAATTTATTTACACCTTATTTTAATTTTTATATTTTTATTTTTTACTTTAAATTTATTTAACTTATAGGTACCTTGTGTGGGTTGTTAAATAATTATAATTTAATATGGTTGTTTCATGTGCTGCATTTGGTTTTACTATATAATAGGCAATTTAAAGGCAACGCTGTACAATTTTATCAGTTAGTGAACTTTAAACAGATTTCATAAATACCTACAAATAATGTCAAACATTTATACATTTCTAACATTTAATAAATCACGATTATAGATTTCCATTGAAATGTACTGATGTTTTATAAAAATGGATTTTACAACATCGGTAAGTAGAGGGAAATAATAAACATCTCTAACGCCGTTTCATTAATTATACGTAGAGCAGCTGAAAACGTTATTACAGATCTTAATTTTAATGAATTTTAATAAAAAGAACTTTTCTCCACAATAGATCAAAATTACTTATTAATAAAAGCACTATAAAATGTATTTTGAATAAAAGTAAACATTTTTATTTTCCTAATTCTCATTCTACTAATATAGATTTTGGATCGACTAGCCATGAATATTACCGCTTTAGATGAATATGTCAAAAATTTATAAATCTTAGAATGCTACACTACAAAAAACAATATAATATGAAAGAATTGTTCAAAAACTAGAACATCTGTCAGATAAAATTTAACAAAATTTAGTTAATTTAATGATATGAAAGTTAAATACTATACAATATGTATTTAAAAACCATATATTATGTTTGTCAATAACATTTGAATTTTATTCTTTTGAATAAATAAAAGTAATTATATTTTGTTTTATTTGTTTTAATTAACACTTCTTAGTCCCTAAAATATATACAAAATTATATTATTACTTTACGGTAGGTATAGATGCTGTAATTTCGACATATTTCTCGTCATACCGTGAAAGGGATAGGATCAATATTATTGTCGGCTGTTCAGCTGTTGTGGCCTGAATGTTTTTTATATTGCTGATGTAGGGTATACTCATTCCAGTATTCTCATCCATCTCAATGATTTTTGATGACATAGTACAGTGTACCTTCAGTGTTGATAAAATTAGTTTTAATTAAGTTTGGTAAATCATGCTCAATATTGACTGCTATTGTTAAATATCATATATGTACTACATCAAGTTGATTGATGAAAATATTAAAAATAAATATGAAAACTGTAAATATGCATGTTCTAAAAAGTATTAAAAAATTACTTATTTCAGCTTATTTCTTACTAATTTATAGCTTCTAGTTCTTTAATACAATTTGATATGCCATAATTCGAAAAATAAATTTAATAAACCAAAACTATTTTAAAATATTAACTGGTGAATCATATTTAACTCCATAAGTACCTTGATACAACAGTGACATTAACAGTGGTCAAAGCTGATCAAAATAAGTGGAGGGATGCAATTGAGTTGTATAGTTCTCTTATTTAGAGTCATACGTCTTTTGATGGAATGGTTGATGGAAGAACGTGAGTTCCTCTCCTTAACAACTTTTTTATATTACAGTTTTGTTATCATTCAGTATACATTTGAATTTTTAAGGTCGGTATATTCTTCCTGCCTAACTGCCTAAGTACCTTCTATTAAATATATTTGAAATTTGAAATACAACAAATATTATATTTATAATGTGGAAATACTAAATATATAATATAAATGAATAATATACATATAACTTTAATGTTTAAAATATTTATCTACTTACAATTTATGAATTCCGTTTAGTATGCATTATACTCATAATACAGAAAGCATACACAAATCTTAACTTTTTTTTAAATACAAATTATATTTACTATATTTATTATCTTTTGATAAATTAATCAAAAAGATTGTAACTTTAGACTTTACACCAGCTTTTTTGGTTCATGGCACATTATTATATATCACAAGTTTTTGATTCACACTCAACACAAAATTAATGAAATAAATTACTGTCATAATTACAAATATCAGAAACTTCCCGCGCACACCTAGTTGATCTCTCGGCACAGTATTGTGCCGTAGCACACCGGTTGAGAACCACTGCTTTACACTAAAAAAATCTTATTATTACCATAAAATTCTAAGAAATTATGTTTAGATTTCCCAATTAGTAGTCACAATTTAAACAGGCAAACTAAAAGGTAGTTATTTCTTATTGAAAAATTAATTACTTTATTAATACTATAAAATTAATAAATATCAATTTTCATTATAATATTGTAAAACTAATTTAAATAAAAACTAAAATCAAAAATGATATGAAAAATTCTAATTGAAATCTGGGTATAAACCGATAACATTTATAAATTATTTTAAGTGGGGCGATAGAACATGTAAATCATAAAATTTAGAGACATGACATTCCAGTGTATCGCACTATCACCCCCTCTTGACCGTTACTAATAAAATAAATATTACATTGTAAATGTCATTTTTTTATTGCTTATGACTTTGGTAAAATTATTAAGTAATACTATTGCAATAAATATAAATATACACATAATTCAAATAAAAGTAAATAACAGAAATAAATAATAATAATAACATAAAATAATGAACAAAATACTATAATCATGGTAGAAATAGTAGTGTAAGCAAAAAGGTATAAGCTAGAAAAATGTATAAGTTCACAATCAGCTTGTGCATCCAACCTATGACTTCAAAATTACAGCTACAAATGTTTTCAATTCCTCTTTAAAATTTGGTTTTAGAACACTCCAGCACTAATTCTTTCACTGTTTGTTCTTTCCTTCATATGAAAGCAGATACTTCTGAAAAACCTATTTGTGTAATAGATTGTTACATTTCCCTAGTCAGTTTGGATCCTGTTTAGCATTGTATAAATTGGTCTAGGCGCCTCAAAATCTGACTGTCAAATAGGAAGCTATTTTTAATTCTGGATTCATTGCATTGCTTTAACCATTTCTGAAGGGGTGACACTTGCCTATAGCTATGTTCCATATTGGGTGTTTTGATTTAAGCCTTTTATCTAGGTGACAGAAAACATTGTTGTAAACTAATAAACTAGTAGGTATCTACTTCTTGTTTTCAATTTTTTCAAGAATATACGATACTGCCGTTCACCTACGAAATTCTGGTAAAAAAATGTTGGAGAGAACTGGTAACCATCACTTTTGCCTGCTTTAGATCATGGCAGTCATGATTTCCATAGCTTGATTTAATTGTACGTTGACCTTGTTACAGTGGGTTCTCATCCAAACTGGAGCGCAATACTCCATTACATTATCCACTAAGCCTAAGGTGGAAGTTTTTAAAACATTTGGGTTGCAGCCCAAGCTTCTCCCAGCTAGTTGAACAATAACATTCCTGCTATTTAGCTTATTCTTCATAGCTACAATATATTATTTGTAAGTGAGGGTTCTATATAATTTAACTACTAGATAATAAGGCCCGTTGTTGTTTCTAATATCAATGTTGTTTATCGTTAATGTAAGAGATCTATTGCTTTTTGATTTTTTCGGCGGAAAGCTTAAATGTACTTATTAAAATTATATTTAAGTATTTTTATTAATTTTTGTTTTTTATTTTCAGGATCTCCCAAGATGTAAAATAACTTTTGAAACCGAGGAGATTATGTGTTAAAATTAATTTTTATATAAATAAAAGCTTTTGATTAAATATTTATGGTTTATGTTATTTTATTTAATATATATTATTATATTATAAGAATACATTTGATTTTCAAATCATTTTCATGTTTTTATAACAGTGTTTTAAAACTATTTTTTTTCGTACTTCACAAAGAACAATCTGTACAACCTAAATATACAAATTATATAATATGAATAAAATCTAAAATTGCTAAAAGACAAACTCTCAGCCTACAGTTTATGATATTGTTGCTATTAAAATGATTGACGACTTTAATAGGTACCTACATATTAATATAGTAATTGATTTTTGCTTGAAAAATTGTATCAAAAAATGTATTTGTGTATTTAAAATCTAACAACATATTTGAAAGTTTCAAGTGCTTGCAAAATAATATTTTTTAAATTACAAAAAATTTGTAAAATTATTATTCTTCATTTGAATTTTGAATTTTGACAAATTTGTACTTAAATTTTTGTAAAAAAAACTGTTCATATATTTTTTAGATTTTTGATTAGTGTGAACTAGTTTTGAGAAACTTTGTTTTTAATTTTCAATTCTAGTTTTAAATTTAAATATTTTAAAAATGTTTAACTATACAATTTTATTTAGTTGCAAATTTTCATGATTTTGTCATAGTTTTTGGTCAGTTTTGTCAAAATGAATCGTATTTATATACCTTTAATACTTTTTAACTGATACCTTTAATAATATCTTTTCTAAACTTTTGTATTAAAGTTCAAACTTTTTGCCCAAGCATTTATTTTTATTTTTTTAAAACTATGTAAAGTAGGTACCAAGAGTTTTTTACTTTTGCCTCATCCCCACCACCCACCAATCACTACCTAGATCCATTTTTACAAAAAACCACTTAAAAGTTTAAAATTGAAGTATTTTTACTGCCCTAAAACGGCAATAATTAACGTGATTCTAAACACAAAAATAAATAAGCTTTGCAAAATCAATACATTAATTTTTGCTCAGAATCTTATACTTAAATGTAGTTGTACCTAACCTTTTTAAACTAGCACCACCACATTCAAAATTTATATTTATATTTCTGGCCATATATACTACATATTTTTTTTTTGTTTACTCAAATAGTCTAATAGATACAATAAATATAATATTATCCATGTTCACTCATCGAATTTATGACTTATGGTTGGTGTTTAAAGTATTGAATATTTCCACACTAGTTGCTAGTTATTGCTACTTAATAATTTGTTTTTGTCATTAGAATCTGCAGGTCCGCTTTTATTCTAAATTTAAAATTATTAAAAGATTATTAAAATTAATTTTCTTTAATTTTTTCTATTTATATAAACTTCCCTTATATAATATCCTTATCCAATATATATATAGAATTAATTTTGTGCATTGCAGTAAAAGAGGTTAGACAGCTAATTAAAAGATTTTTCTTATAAAGTTAATTGATTTTGTCTTCTTTATGTTGATAAAAAAAAAAATTATGTTAAATAAATTACAATTGACGAATTGAATGTACTTATGATACTTTGCCAGACAATATACCCATTGACGTATCTAGACTGAAGCTCCTCGTGTTCATCCAAATCTGTCAATTCTATCATAACATAAAAAAATATGGGAAATAAATATACACACTACACAGTTCACAAATCATAAAATATTAATCAAGTACTTTTAATACTTAAATAGTTTAATTATAATTATCGAATTAATTATTAGGCTATAGTTAATTACCCGCACATTGGCACATTATATATTTATATATTATAAACAGAAAAGTTACACGTTTATATAATATTAACTTAATCTATATAGTTAATAGCTATTAATTTATTATAAGTATTGCCTATGCATATTTCATAGAAGAACAACTGAATTGTGTTATATTTGATTGGTACCTATTATAATATATTCTGTGTATTTTATAATAATGGTTAGGCACCATTATTCCTGCTACCATTTTTCTTATAATTTTATATTCCTATGAACATAATTATAGGGATGGCCAATGGTGTAACATAAGTTATAGGTATGAGGTACCCATCTACTCATGTTTTGTCCATGTTATCTACCTATTGATAAAACTAGTGGTGCAATAAGGATTATAAAAAGCATATCCAATATAGGAATCTGTAATATATTTATGTTTTGAAGCGTTAATATAGGTATATATACATAAAAAAAAATTGAATTAATTATGAAGTTTACTTGACATCGGTCACTAGCTTTTAAAATTTTAATTCTTTCTTATCTTCCCTTCAAATTATTTATACAAACTTGAAAAAAAAAATGACAAACGACTTTAAGTAAATGTAATATCAAATTTATGTTTTAAGATTTCTAATTCCATTGCTAGAGCTTTTTCAGTATGGTAGGTATAAAGTTGAAGATTTTTGTAAAACAATATTTCTCATCTTTTGTTAATCACAGATTGTTAACATACTAACATGTAGACAAATGTCCTTATGTATTATCAAGCTATTTCTTATATCTACCTAACCTAATCTACTCTACAGTCGCATAATACGATTACACATTCACTACGACTTAAATAACAGCTTAAAAATGACTGGTATGATTCTATACTGCTATTCTATTTCGATATCGAGGTACGGGTACCTTTATATTTATCACGAGCATCGGTTCGGAACACTATAGCTGGCAGTTGCACTCAATGAAAAAGGTATATACACAAATCGCGTTTTACTATATGTGCCATTTTGCACAGTTTTTTCTTTTATTGGACTTTTCCATAGTATACTTATAAGATATTATGTTTTATATTAGTTATTGAAAAAAATCAAAAATGTCAAATATCAAAAATATTAATTAACTCAAATAGCGTCAAAAATTCAAAATAGTTTTAAATATTATGATTTAATTAAACACAGAAAATACTAATATAAATATACTTTTAGTGAACATTTCTAGTATTTAATGTTATTCGTTTTGAAGATCAGCTAAAACCAATATTGATTTTACATAAAACTTCCAGTTTTTCCTTGTTTTTTTTTGTTCTTCCCGATTTTCATTTTTACCTCTAAAAAGTATAAACTGACACACTTGGTATCAAAAACTACACTTAAAATTGAAAATCTAAGCATATTTTGTATTATTTTTAGTGTACCTATTGTAATAAAGAGACATACATCATTGTAAAATTAATATACATATTCATAAAACGTGATTATTTAAGAATTATTGTTATTCGCCACAAGTTCAATTTGATAAATAGTGTGGATAGCTAATATTCTCACTGGAGGTTCCAAGCAACCACTGCCCCCCTAGATACGCCTATGGTAGCATCCCTTTAGTTACGTCAATGAATTTTGCTTTTAATGATTTCGTATAGCCATCCATCAAAACACGATTTTGCATTTGTAACAGTAACACACTGTGTTTCGTTACGAATAGACACATATATGTATTATATGTGCGATAAAACGATCAATAAAACCCACCGTATGCACACTAGATTGAAATCTACGTCTGATGACGCAAAACAGTAAAGCCAACATAAACAAAAGAAACGGGAGACGCTAACCTAGTTTGCGTTAATATTGCGTCACACTATCTTGCTACACGCGACACGCCTTCATGTGATCTATTCAATTTCACTAAACAATAATATGTTGCGCCGTGCCGTATCTACAATGCAATATGGTGGTCAACGGAAACGAGTTGTGATATGTTGGGGACGGAGCCGATGACCCCAATATATGTTGTAGGAAAGACATGGCACCACATTTTTGGTAGCAGAGCGTGGTCCTTATTCTAACTGGGAACAGCGTCAACTTTCATTACCTCCGAAAATTAAAATAAAGTTATCAGCGGCACTTCCAAAGTTCGAACGGTAGTGAACCGACCTAATTTGTACACAATTCTAAAGATATCACGCATATAATCACAGAATAAAATAAGTTCAGTTGAGCCATTAATCGAACTAGATGTATGATCAGTGATTGATCACATACAGGTTCTAAAACTTATGTGACGTGGATATGCCAAAATCTTAGGCACGGCACAAAACAGGTCCGCATTTGAACAAAATTTAATACGATAATTGATAATTGACAAAAAAGGAAACAAAGTACCTACACATATTTTTTCATACGTTTTAGATCAATAATTAGTGGTAAATTAAATAATATACTTCTAAATGTTCGATATTATTTGTTTAATATATAATACATAAATTCTTTGAAAATACATCTAGGCTTTTAGGAAGTCGATTTTCAATTTTCA
The DNA here is from genome assembly GCF_037042655.1 of Diuraphis noxia. Classification (NCBI taxonomy): domain Eukaryota; kingdom Metazoa; phylum Arthropoda; class Insecta; order Hemiptera; family Aphididae; genus Diuraphis; species Diuraphis noxia. The sequence goes on from NW_028301711.1 coordinate 55,065,487, forward strand.
ATTTTAAAAGATATTAAAATTCAAATGGTTTATTCAAAAATTCCATAATATAATAACATTTTTATTTATTTTGAACACATCTAATTTTAAATCAATAAAAAAGCTATTTCTAAGGAGTAATCTAGAAGTTTATAAATTCGACATTTTTTTTGAGATTACAATAGGACTTCGTGAAGTATATTAAACTTACTACCATTTAAGTAGTTTTTATAGATTTATAGATATTAAAATAGGAATATATTTTATTTTTCACTGTATTGACATGTGCGTGCGCTTGCAAGTTGCATCCGGCGGTGGTTGCCGAATGTATCGTGACAACGATTTTTGGAAACTCACTCTGATGTTCATTTACTACTCACTCATAGATATAGGCCAAATGTGCAAGTCAAATGAATTATCTAAATATTACTCATTAAAAAATGATATGTTTACTCGTTTACTCAAAACGCATGTCAAATGATAGTGCGGGGTAGTACGTTAAGATATATAGATATATATATAATTACATTTTTTCGTCGGGCTGGGCTTATTACTGCAAGATGTTTACACGCCATTCGAAACGCTTTTGTTATACACAGTTCTTGACTAGTACTTAGTAGTACAAGGTCTATGGAATAATATATGTTACGGGTGAAAATTTACAATATAATGTATATTGTATAATACCAACTACCGGAAAAAGAACACATTGAATTCCAGCCAATTTGAATCTCATATACAAACAAATAATTTGTTTATGTAGCATTGGATTTTTCTATCAACTTTTTTTAATATAATGTTATACAGGCCGTTGAGGCCTTTTGCATACTTCCACCAAGTTTCTTCATCCATTACGGTCTATCGCGTCTTCCAGTCATTTTGAGTTTTCAACATCTAAAATATCCTTATTTACCCTGTCTGACCATCCCTGACGAGGTCTTCCTCTTGGTCGTTTTTTGGGGGAGATTTTTTTGTTAAGACATTTCTTGTAAGATTTATGGCAGCTCGCCAAACGTGACCAGCCCACTCCAGACGTTTTGCTTTCAGAAATAATCTAATATTCGGCTTGTCAAATAACATTTCCAGATCTCCATTTTTCTTCTTTCGTGTTTTCTATGGACTATTATTAATAAATAATAAATAGTATACAGTTGATGAAAAAAAAACAAAAAAAATTGTTACAATTATAATATTATTAACTATTTATTATTTCCTGAATATTTTAAAACAATGGTATTAATTTTACTTAATTGTATATTGTTATGAATTTATCAAAACAATTAATAATTATATACCTACCTACCTATTTTATCCTAAAATTGATGGATGATAAATTGGTATACACATGCATTTACATAGATTTGAAAAGTTTTTATCTGTTTTTACGGGGTTTTATCGATTCCACCGTTTTAATATCAATTCCGCCGGCTATCAATTCCAGAGAGCTTTTTTATTTATTAATTCCGCCAGCTATCAATTTCGGTGGATATTTGTTTATGTTGATTCCACTGACTGTATTTTTTTTAATCAATAGTGTAGGTATAAGATCACCTAGTTTACCATATTTTTTTTAAAATTAAATATAAACATTTCAAAAAAACAATTCAAACATTCTCGTAAATAAGATTTATTAAAATAGTAAAATAATAATATGTTTTAAAATGTATTTAGCTAACGCCAAAACAGCAAAAATAATATAGTAAAAATAAAATAAATAATAGTAAATAGTAATTAAAATGTAATACCTAATAATATATTAATTGATTTATTTTTCAGAATAGTGCTTTGATGCCAGTTTTATATACTCAAATCTATCAATTTTTTTATTTAAATATTCTTCAAAAATGTTCTATTGTTCCATATAATATTTATTTTTTCTTTCATAATTTTTATTTTTACTTATTTTATTATCATCGAGCCCTCTTATTATTATATATGTATCAATTTGAATCTTTAAATTTAATATATGCGTAAATAAAAATATATTATTAGAATGTGCTTTGTTGAATTGAGCATTCCCTAATATTATGCATTTCTAATAATATCAATATACCTACGTGTAACAAAATATGTCAACAATTGTATAGGTTATATTGATTAAGATATATGAAAACTGATGCAATTAATTTCGGTGGAGTCGATAACCCGCGGAATCAATGGATTTTTTACAGGTAAAGAGGTAGTTTCGGCTCAATCGATATACGCCCGTTTTTACACACTTCTTTTTATTACTTTTATTACTTTGCATCGATCATCAATTATGTACAAATAGGTAATAAGACAAATCTAAATAATCTTAGTATAATACAAGTATTTATCATTGTTTAAAAATATTTACAATATAATAAATTGGTGATAATAATAATTTATATATAATTATAAAAAATTAATTAATTAATTGTTTTATTTTTTATTAATATTATACAGTTTTTAGTAATAATAGTTGATAGAAAAAAAAATACTGCACACACAATAATTTGTTTGTGTTTATGATTCAAATTTACCGGGTAGTGTGTTAATTATTGACCTTATTTACAATATGGCCATATATATTATAAACAACTGTACAAGAAATTCATTAGCTCAACTAGGTGAAAAAAAAATGTACAGGCTAATGAAATAGTGCAAACATCCTGGTGCTCTACGTTTTTCATTCCAGTTTGAGTAAACAAATTCCTTGATAGAACCTACTACCTATATATAGTGAATTATTATAGATAAAAATAAACTACAGTTAGGGAATTAAAAATCTTACTTTAAACATAGGTACAATTTAAGATACTTCGCTTGCAATTATTTTTTATTAGACAGTAATTCATTTTTAATTATGTAAAAATGAGTCTAAAAATATGCTTAAAATTTGAATACTGATAACTATTTATAGACATAGGAGTAACTGCTGGGACGTAACCATACCTTTATGGTAAGTGAACCTTTTAAATTAAGACCCTTATTCGAGCTTTTTTAGATAGTTTTCTTGGTTGATATTATTATTTGCTAAAAGCATGAAAATATTTTGCAAAATACGATTTAAAAAATTAATGATAAAATAACTGAAATTTGTAATGCAATTATTGAGAAATATGAAAATAAATAATAAATAGGTTATAGCATTGATTACAATAAAATAAAATTAATACTAATACATTTTTTAATAATTTATTCTATAATAAATGGTTATAGGTTAAAAATATTTACAGTCATAGCTAAATACTCAACACCATGATAAAATACGCCTATTTTGGCATTCTCAACAACTTAATTAATAAAATAATAATAAATTTCATTAAAAAATACAAAAATAAAAACCCTTTTTTTAGATTCTGAACGGAGTGATGAATGTATTGGTTTTACAATGATGTGTGTATTTTTTTTTTTTTTTTGTGTACCTACAGCATAACTAGTCAAAAATAATGATTCAATTTCAAACTTTGGGGGGTGGTTTCCGATGGAAAAGTGAATATCCTTGGTACATTATAGAGGTCAAAAGTAAACATATTCCAACAGTTATCAAAAAAATCAAGAAAAACAAAAAAAAAGTGACAGAAAAACAGGAATTTTTACGTAAAACCAGTTTTCGACCAAATTGATTTTTTTATATGATTGTAATTCAAAAACTAATCACTGTAAACACTTGAAATTTTCACCAAATGTTTAAAATAATAAAATATAATAATTCTTGCTTGAACAAAGTAAGTACGTATTTTGCAGAGCGTTAACTTCCGTCTTCCAGAGTCTAGTGTCTAAAATCTAAATGCGTGAGCACCAAGTACCTTAACTGTCCCACTTGCTAGGTTCTGAATTCAAAAAGTGCCTGCTGTTGATTATGAACACATAATAGCATCTAAAATGAGCCCCAGTGAGGCGCTTATTGTCTAGTGCAAATGCAGATTCCTCATTTATAATAGGTATGGGGTTTTGAAAATTTATAGTAACAAGAGAATAAGACTATTATGTAATGTTTTCTTGGTTTTGTTTTAAATTGTATCTACTAATTTATTATTTACTTTATCCTGTTATTTCTAAGATAGTCATATTTAACTGGGTCTGTACAAATTGTATATTTACTGTAAAAAGGCGCCTGACCATATATTTAATAAAAATGAAATAAAATAAATAATATAAAATGTGACCAATGGCAGAATTTTTAATTTCACCATTGACGTCCTGCGTCGTCTGAATACTTTAATGAAATAGTGTTCTTTTTATTGCGTTCACCATTCTTTGGAGTGTAACAACATAATATATTTTATTGTTATAACCATGCGTCCATGGTCCACACAGCTGCGTATTTACAGTTTCTCTCCGATCTTTGATCAGATGTTGGAATAATAGTGACCATATATTATAATATTGTATTAGTATAAGTATTAGTATATATTGTATTAGATATAACAAGGGTGTATTTGCACCACACCACATGTGTTTCCGAGAAAATAAATACATAGAATGACAATATTGTCGTCAATACAAAACGACACACACATGACGCACACACATCCTTGATCATATTATATTATAAATCTCATAAACGATTTAAGCTAAACATACTCCACTATACTGATAGAGGGACACCCAATGAAATTATATTGTATTGTAGGTACTGCCCATTTGGTCGTTTATTTACTATATACTATAATACAATATAGTACTTACTACAACAATAACACGTACATTTTGTCATGACATAACTGTGTCTTATATCTCAATCACAAAAACAGTCAACTGAAAAAGAAAAAGAAAAAATACGCTACCATCTACTCCAAATAACGACCGGTTTGTCTAAGTCTTTCGACTTTTTAGTTGCGTTATGCTCGACGACTGTTTGCGTTTACGAAAAAATAATAAATATTCATTCAATAAAGTTCACAATATAAATGTAAAACATAGTTAAATATCATGTATTGTTAAATAAGTATTCAGTTTTTGATTTCTAAATTTATTCAGTTTTTAGATTAGGTACTTTCAGCTACTTCATGGACCCCTACGTAACTATCAAAATTGCCTTTAGGCATGGTGCCCATGGTGGGCATCTCCCTAGAACTTTAAATTTGTTTATTCCAAAGGATTATTTGTAACGCATCAATTTAGTAAACATCGATTACTTTTAAAACGTACAAAAAAATGTTTCATTTATTTTTTAAATATAGAAAAATGACTTGGGACACCCATGCCAGGCACTAAGAATTTATGAACGATAGACCACCAGTTTAAAACTCCCCGAGTTACGGTAGTAAATATTAAACCAGTAACCACTAAATGTTAACTGCAGTATTTTAATATCTATTACATTAGAGTAACATAGTTTTCCGATGTACGTTCAAAAACTATTATTGTAAAATTCGAACATTTTAATTAAAGTAGATACAACGTACGACTTGTGCGATACCAATCGACAGTAACTTAGATAAATCACTGAGCTCGGATAGAAAAGTTATGTGTAAGTGTGTAACAATGTCTAAATAATTATGGCTGCCATGTGCACACCCACGATGACCATGAAAAACAAAAATCTCCATGTGAAAAATATGAGCACAATGTGACATGGTTAGGTACTATAGTTACACTGTCTAATGTCTTACAAAAAACATCAAGAGACATATTTACTATATTGTATTAAACCATGATCCTTGGAAAAAGGAACTGTGGATAGGCAACATTTAAAACATTTAAGCTCGTAGAATGGTGTATGCATCAGTGTCACGGAGTTATAGGACACTTAAAAAAATTAAAACCACGACAGTTTGTGCTATTTCAGATAATAATAAAATTTACATACATGATAGATAGTTTGTACTATTTCAAGTAAAAAAAAATATATGCATATTACATAATATTTTTTTATTAAAAAAACACAGGTAGTTACGAGACATAAATAAAAATAATACCTAATAATATTTATTATAATAAGTTTGTACAATGTACATTTGCTTTACGGCTCGAACTTTTTTACAAAAGGAAGATTTTAATTTGTTGATTTACTACTATATTAATAGCTCGGCTTTTCATATCAGTTTGTGGAAAGTTTTTCAGCTTTAATATTTTATCTTACAAATCGTGATTATGATCAGTTCATTTTGTAAATAATTCAAACTACGACATAAATAAAATTATTTAAAAAAAAACGAAAATCATGATGATAATATGATATATAACTTATATTTCGTCGGTTAATAAAGGTTTGAGAGTAACTATATCTATACTACAAGTCACTTTTGAGCACTTCCAATGTACCTATATTTGATTTATTTATTCTTAAAATGGTATATTCATACCCATATTTAAGAAAAACTAAACATCAATATGAGTTTAATATTTAATGACTAATATAATCGAACGAGTCCTGACTAACTCACTGACTGATCAATGTAGAGCCTAAAAAAAAATAGCTCGAAACTTGAAATTTTCATGGTACCACCGTATACGTTTAGAAAACATTTTCCAAAATTCGTATTTTAAAGTGGTGCTTGCATAATTTTTTTTGAGATTTATGGTGATTAAAGAGAATCAAAATTTTTTTTTAAATAATTGTTTTCATAAAGGTAATCCTAAAGTCTCTAATTTTAACGGACAACAAAATCTACGATGTCGGATAATCCACTAGTATTATAAATAAATATAATCGACTGTGATGCTCAAAAGACTACAAATGGCGAGTAAGTTTTTTAATTGCCCATAATACAACAATATCTTAAAATCTAATTTTAGTAGGATTCATTATATATTAGAACTATATTTTACTATGTATGGATATTAGTTAAATTTTTTATCATGAGCATTTAAATACACGTGTAATGAACATCGTAATAGTCTCTCGCACAATACATTTTTTTTTTGTAAATTCATTGTTATTTATTTTATGAGATTTATTAGATTGTATTGATACTTGACTCTACAATAATTTTGAGTTTTTTTATTGTTTGGAAGGTGTCTGGTGTAGTGGTGTCTGTACACGAAATTTAAGCCAAATAATGCTTTAATCTTCAACATAAATATCTTTTCTGGTGAGAAAGTGAGTCCTGTTGGTGCATTATAGAGGTCAAAATTGAAAATTTCTAGAATTTTCAAGCGTTGAGACAGAAAGACCAAAAAAAATTCAGGAATTTATACGCAAAACCATTTTTCGACAAAATTAATTTAACTTTTTGGTGTAAATAAATTGTTAATAACCTAAACTTTACTAAACTTTAAATTTTTACCAAATATTACCATTTTTATTGAAAGTTGAGAATTCAAAATATCTTGACTCTTTGTGAACTAATCATAGGTATGATAAATTGCTCAACACGTGTCAATATTATGATTTTTTCATAGTGTTTTAATATATGAAAAATATAAATTAATAACATTGATTAAAAAAAAGCAGATATACCTATACTTACAATATAACCTCATATAGTTGAAAATTATTTTTTTGGGAGTAATTCTCCACCTTTAGGTACATAAGTTTTCATTGTGTGTTCATCAAAGTTGGTATCTGGGTGGACATGTGACCAAAAATTGATTAGTTAATCTAAGAATCTTAATTTATAACTTATATTTTAAAGTTTCTGATATAATCGAGTGATATAGAAATCATATTGACATAATAGTTACACACTAAGTCTTCGGCCATATACAATCTTCATGTTTGAAAATTAAAATTTAAACTTACCTATAACTAATAAAACAAAAAAAAAAAAAAATTCCATAAATCTAACTAGAGGCTAAGTCTTCTGAAAAAAACCTCTATCATTAAAAGAAAATACATGTATTCCGGTCCCCTCAATAATTCAAAATGTCTGTCGGTGGGACACACTCTGTAATTCGAATTTTTATTTCACAAACTTCTAAGTTCGAATCAAAATCTTACTATCAGTAAGTTAAAAAACGCTATGGACCAGATTGTTGCCAGTAACTATTTATCACAAAAAAATAAAAATAAAAAAAACAGATTTCTATAATATGTAAAATATAATAATTTAATAAAAATAGGTCAATTAATAATTGTTAAATATAATAATATGTATTTATAATAAATAAATGTAATATGTATAATATATGTATATACATTCAATTTTCACCTCATTATAATTTTAATTAATTTTTTTACCTCGATTATTCATACACTCAGAAAATCGAAAACCTCTATAAATATAATTTTAACACAGTCCCTTGAATTTCAAATTATCGAGTGACTACTGAATAAATAATGGTATTACTTATAATGGATGGTGGTTTTTATCACAGACCTAGTTACCTGTAGAATATTAAAATGTTATCAAAAAAAGCCATAGTATATGCCGGCAGTCTGTACATTTGTGTACACTGTACAAGCATCAGGATCCCCTAACCAATTACCCCAAGAAAGAGTAAGGTGGATAATTCACAGTTAGTATCTCAAAGTAATGGTTGATAAGAAAGATCATTAGGAATACGTAGCAGTGCTCATACTTGCAACTACTGCAATTGCGTCATAGCATTGTACACTTATTGTTCCCTTAAAAACACAGACTTTATTAATTTAAAATACCAAATAATAGTTACAATTATTACAATAATAATAATGATAAAATAGATGGAATGCAATAATGCAATAATTAACACAACATTTATAAAAATTAAAAACCAACTAAAATATAAATTTAAACCTAAACCTCATAAAAAAATAATCTTATGAATTACACACCACCTATCAATTGATTGATTTCACAATACAATTTTGGTTAAATATTTTATAATTTAACAATATCAACTTATTTATAGTTTTGATCGTAATTCAGCTATTTTGTGACTCATGAGTTTTTGTAAGTCAACTAATTTTAATGCTAAGCCCATGTTTCCTTGAATTTTAATTTTGCCTTGGAAAAATGCCTTTTGAGGATTTAATTTCCCAGATATCAGTTCAACGACATCTTCGTCTTTCATTGTGAATGTTACATCTGGTTTGCCTGTTAACAGCAAGCCAACATACAATTTAAAAAAAGTACATTATTACATATAGTTATAATAACATGGTTATCATTTGTGTAGATGTTAAAAAATTTAATACTAAAAAAATTACTATTTAAACAGCAGTTAATTATCACATAACATAAAATATTATTTCATAATTAACCATTTTAATTTCACAATTTGTTTATACATATTTTTAATTTGCTTACATATAACAGTCATAACCAATTTTATAGATAATATTTCTATATATAATCATAGCTATATCCTATAATCGCCTCATTACTTAATAGATAATAAATTCAATGTTTGTAATACCTGTGCCATAAAACGTTATACTTCCTTTTCCATTTTTTGCATCTATAATCCACATTCCTTCTTTTCCCTGGGTGTTTGTTACTTTAAAACAATATATACCGCGTACTCTTTCTATTATATTTTCCTTGTCATCCAACATAGCTTGTTCAAGAATCTTGAAAATTTTATATACTTTAAAAACTTTTGGATCTTTATCTGTAGTTGGTTTAGCCACTTCTATTTTTTGTATTCTGTAATATAAATAACAAAACTGTACAACTCTGTAATAAAAAGTTATTTACTAATTGTGGAGGTGTTTGCTTACTGTGAAGTCTTAGGAAATCCTTGTTTGTATAGAGCAACTACAACTGCACCTCCCAAACCAATGTTTTGTTGAAGAGCTACCTTGGCGCCTGGTACTTGTCTTTTTCCAGCTTTGCCGAGTAGTTGCCAATACAATTCACTACACTGCGCAATTCCTAAAATGTTGTCCAAAACATTAATGCTTTTTGTTAAAGGTTGAATTTCACTCATTTTACTATAAAAATATTTATAAGACAATATTCTATTAATTTGGTTTTTGATAAACAGTTTAATAATCAAATAGAGTAAATACACAATACTTCATGATGATAGATATTTGTAATACAATCAACAAGTTTAAAACTTGATACCTAAGTTACCTAAATTAAATTATAAGTTATACCTAGGTTAATTGTTAGTATTGAAGTTATAATAGTTATAATATCAATGTCTCACATATACTGATGAATAAGGTTTAGATTTTGAAGCCCTAAAAATTACCAAAAAAATACTGTATTTATATTTTATTTAAACATACAAAAAAATTATTTAAATATTATAATTTTTATATAAATACTAATGATAAAAAATTTGGTGCAAGGTTTAACAGAATTCTTAAATTGTACTATAACTACAAATAAAACCAAAAAGTTATTCACCTAATTCATATAAAATAGACAATTATAATTTTGATAACAACAGAATTTTCAATAAGATATTGTAATCAATTATGATTAACTATTTAAAAAAATAAACTATTTTCAAAATTCTTGCTAAGATAAAAACTGTGTACAATTATGCTGTTACTTAAACATATTAATTAAGTAAAAATTTAAAGAGATGCATATCAATAACTAACATTGGCATATACATATTAATGTAATTTTTTTAGTTATCATGTAAATTGCTTTGATTTTATTTTTTAAACGCAGTTACTTAAATACTTATTTTAAAACTGTAATCTGTCTCATTAGAGAACAATTACTTTTTGCACATTGTATATATTGCAATTGGCATGTTGAGAACCATATAATCACTTTAACACTGGGTCATTGATAGGAGATGCACCAACAATGATTAAAGTCAGTTGGCTAACTGATAATTCTGTTTTGAGTTAGAGTATAGCAATGAAGTGTAAGATATTTTAAAAGTCGACCCTTGAAATAATTATATTAATGAATTTGTTAAATTTTGAATTATTACTCCATTTAACTATGAAATTATAAGTTTTTAATTAATTTAATCAATCTACATAATGAGTCATAACTTTGTATTTATTACTTAGAGATAAATGTGCAATAGAATTTATATTGTTGGTACCTATCTAACTACCAAACAACATAATTTTTATTAAAAACCAGTTTTTGTGATATTAATTATTCATTGATCTTTTAATTTTTTTTTTCGGACATAATACACCTCATTTTAGACTTACAACTAATGTACAATTTTGCATAATTTAATCATATTAGATTTTTAGAAATTAATTACCTGTGGCGCCCAAAGGATGGCCTTTGGAAATTAAACCACCACTTGGGTTTACAACTACTTGTCCCCCATAAGTATTTGAACCAGATTCAATAAACTCTCCAGCTTTTCCTGGTTTACAAAGGCCCAAGGCTTCATATGTGATTAATTCATTTGCTGAAAAACAATCATGTAACTCTACCACATTAACATCCTCCGGCTTGATAGTAGTCTTACTAAATAATTTATCTGCTGCCAATTTGGTCATATCATATCCTACCTACAAAGATTTTACGCATACATAAATTAACTTCAAATACAAATACAATAAAATACATCTAATATTTATGATTTACTATTTGAACACAAGTTTGACCAGAGAATGTTGTCGGTGGGTCAGTAGCCATCTCCATTCCAACAATTTCAATTGCTTGATCCTGAAGGTTATTTTTAATAACAAATTGTTCAGATGCTAGAATAGCTGCTGCAGATCCATCAGATGTTGGGCAACATTGAAGTTTTGTTAATGGACCAAATACTTTAGGGGATTCCAGGATTTCATTTAATGTATACTCTTTTTGGAATTGAGAATATCTGAAAATATTTAATAAATTTCAAATGATTTAATTGGCTAATTTATTTATTTATTTAATTTGAATTTCAAACAATAAAATTCTGGGCCCCAGAAAAATTGTTTTTCGATAGTTTGATACAATTAGATATACAATAAGCTTAATACAAATATTACTTCAAATAAAACTGACCTTTTTAATTTTTAAATTAAATTTATATCATATAAATATTTTTAGTTTAAGAATGATATTACACTATTTTATTTCATTTTCGATATTTTATAAAAAAGTATTGAGCTGCTAAATATATTTTTTATATAAATGATTTCTACTTTTTTTTTTTTTAAATTAAAAATGTATATTATACAGGTTGTTTCATAGAGAACATCAGGATTAAATTGTCCATAAGCAAAAGGCAATTTTGTGACCAGAAATTAAGGTTGCCAGCAAACTCTAAGCAGACGTATTATATATGATATTATACTCCATACATAAGTAAACATTCTTATTCTTTCATAATATGTAAAAGTATTATATTATGTGTACTATATGTTTATATCATTTTTTTTATTTTAAACATTTTAATCTAATTAAGTAACAACGAGATTAAATCTGACATTTTTAATGAAATATCCTATAAATTAATAACTATTATATTATTTCCTAATAAAAAAATAATAGGCAGAATAAATTTATTCATAATAATTATAATTCATAATTCTTTAATATTTTTCTAAAATTATGCAGTATTTTTAAATTTTTTTTAGACAGTTTTTAGAAAAATATACTAACGGATTATTAACTGAATGTTTGTGGTTCTTATAGGCAATTTTAGCAAGTGTTTCAGGTTTAACATTATTTTTATTCATATATTCTAAAGCTGCATTTCCAAAGAGTTGTGCAGTTATTGGTGCTCCATCTAAACCAACTAAATCCCCCATTAATGTCACGTGTTTGTCCATTGGATTTGTCCGATCTGTAAACTGAAAAGACGGTATATTTATCTGCACATAAAAGTGTTTAATTTAAATATTAATAGTTTTTTACTTTAGCAGATAATGATCCAGATTCCATTTTTTCAAAACCAAGAACTAATACACATTGTGCATTTTGAGATTCAATTATTTGTTTACCCAAATATAAAGCTGTAGATCCAGTTGAACAATTGTTATTGACATTATAAATAGGTATTCCAGTCATTCCTACTTCATACAAAGCTCTCTGTCCACAAGTAGAATCACCTAAAATATGATTACAATAACATATAAATACATAATGTAAATTATTTTAATTATTTTTTCTAAGTATTATTACCATACACATATCCTACACATGCTTGCTCCACTTCCTGAATACTGATTTTTGCATCCTGTAGAGCTTTAGTAACAGATTCAACTGCCATTTGTGGATAATCAAAATCATCGCGACGACCCGGTTTTTCAAACTACAAAAAAGTAATATGTTTTAATTAATTTTTTTATTAAAAACAGTTTTAACTACAAAATATAAAGACTATATTATAGATGTAAATTTTATAATACACGACATTTAACAAAGGTTATAATAATTTTATTATTAAGTTGGGATTGTTGTATTCTTATACAAAATCTTAGAAATCGTATTACTGTTGTTTTATGTCAAGCCTTACCCACTGCAACGTCACACATTTATTTTTATAATTTATAGTCAAATAAATATAATAGGAATATTATAAAAAGAACCATAGGTGTGTCTAGACCTTTGACGCAGAGGGTGCAACCTGATGCTAACCCTAGCCCCCTTTTTTGAACAATTTTTCTTAATTCATGGTGCCACTTGAAATCGCAGTGGGTGCACAATGCACATGCATACCCTAAACCCCCCGTGGACATGCCTAGGAACATGTTATTATATAATATTATTAATCAATAATAATTATTATATGATAAATAAATTTGAACGCCTTAAAAATAATTTAAATTCATTAAAAATAAGAAGTAAAAAAAAAAGCGCTGTTATACTACATATATATATTATTATGAACCTAAGCACATGGAATTATTTCCAATCACTGACTATAATAGTGTGCTATATTTTCTTGACTTCAATTTAATATCAATAAATATATTAAAAAACCATACTATCTGGGAAATCATAACTGATCACTAAAGTGCAAAATGGAGATAAATTAAATTTTGATTTTATGACTTAGAATGTTTTAAATGCCCACAAATAATTCTCGTGGTTGCATTTTGTGGGTTTTCTATTGCATATTTATATAATTACATATTATAGTTATATATTTATTTTAGTATCAAAAAAAAAATTTTAGAATATAGGTAATTTATATTTTTTTGTAATACAGGATACAACAAAATTGATCATTATCTGAATCTACAACAATACCACCAACTTATACAATTATAAGTTGTACCTTTGTTATTAAATAGATTATATGTATGATAAAATCTACACAAATTAAAAAAAAAAACATTATTGTTAGAATAGAAACTTTTAAAATAAATTGAAATCTATTACCAACCTTAATTTTAAATAACTTAACACATTTTAAATTAAAGCTTTGAATAATTAAAGTTTTTAGATTTTAGTAAATCAAGTGTTAAAAATTTTCAACTTTTTGAAAGTTAATGAAAAATATGCTACAGCATCTCTTGCTTAAAATTTAATCTGATTTGTTTTTAATCTAATATTGTACAATTTTATTTGAATCTTTATTGAAACTTGGTACATGCCTATTTATGATTTTAGGTACTTTCAATATATTAAAATAAAATAAAATAAAACAAAATAAAATCTTTTAATATTTTATAAATAATCTACAAAGGCATTTTAAATTTTCCCCAAACATTTTTGTTCATTGCCCTTTAAATAATGAAGCATCCTGTGCCGTTTTTTTACGAGTCCACACATAACTACAATTGAAAATTGATTTGTTTGTTTGAACAAACAGAAACTCTTTCACTCTTGCGTGACATCTTCAGAGTTACATAATAATAAGTAGAACACTGAGAAGAGAAAGGGCACCCATTGAGAAATACAAACAAGAAGTGAAATTAAAAGCATTAGGCAGAATCTTTTTTTCATAAAAAAAGCACAATTGCGGCATAGACGTGCTACTGACTCAATGCACTATTTGTACCCTTCAAGTAAATAGGATGGATAATAATTTTTTAAATCGTCTGTACAGAATTCCTTAAGTTACCTTGGTCATGCCGACTCCGATGACGTACACCTTGCACTTGGACATTTTTTGTTCGGCGATTGAAATACGTATAGGTAAAAAATAATCAACAAAAAACGGATGAATTGAAAGGGAAATAAAATATTGTTTTGTAAAAAAAAAAAAAACAAACACACCCAACGGACGGTGTCGGCGGCTGCAATGACTGGCGACTGAAGGCTGGAGCGCTGCGGTATCACACTATCACACCGTCAGCAGTTTGACGAACACGTCTTTATCAGCGAAATTGTTATCACACGCGCGTACGTCGAACATGGAAAATATATTATGGAATTGTTTAATAAGGTCGCCGCTGAACTGGCCTTCGATAGCGTTTGCTGACGTCAGCGTTCAGTAGAATCGTAGTACATTAGTCCAACTTGTTATACAAGCGTTTAGTAAAAAACATTAACGTCGATCGAATATTTTCGGTGATAGGTACCGATTATTTCTATTTATTACGGTTAATAGGTAAACAATTCATTTTTAGTACCCAGGTACCTCCATACAGATAAAAATACCAGGGACTGAGACTGGACTGAAAATAACCGATTACTGAACCTAAAACTTTGTGTAAAATAAAGAACCGAAAACTGTGTAACAAATATAAAGTATAACATACAACTAGCATACATGTATTAAAATTTTTTGCTCGACAAAAAATATACCTACCAAAATATGGGTTCGATAGGTAAAAGTTGGAACCGATTTTAACCGAAACTTGAATTTTGAACTTCATAAAATACCGAAATTTACTCCCTGAAATAAACAATAGATTTTAGATGTATCACTCAACTTAATAGTCTTAGAGTAAAGTGTACAGTGTACCAACTGAGCAATCGTTTCACATTAGTCGTTTCGCCAAAATTTTTGATTTTTTTGAACTGGTGCAGTTTTCTCATGCAGGTGTCAGGCACTTACTTTTAAAGTTGAGTAGGTATATAACTATATAATATAGTTGAAACATAAAGCTTATAAAATGTTTATCATTAATTTTAAGTTTTTAAACGAGCACCTAATAAACTGTGTGGAAAATAATACTTGAAAAATATTTCAAATATTTTCTCAAAAGTATCTTTAAAATCAAATAATAACTTTCAAACAATTATTCATTTAATTAAGTCTAATGAATTACGTATTTTAACATAGGCGTGCGCAGACTTTTGGTTCCGGAAGTGCATACTATAAATTAGGGCCAACAATAATTTTGAAAGCCATTATAGGTACAGCAAAATTTATATACATAATATATAATGCACTAAAAATAATTTATTTTATTTTATACATTGTAATAAAATAAATTTTACATCAAAATATTCTATGAAATTCGACAATATTATCAGCGAACTGACCGTTCTAATAACTTATTAATAAGTAATAACTATATAACAAAAATATAATTATATACATAATGTTATAGAACACATGATTCTGTTCGATGGGAATTCTTATTTTTTCGTAAAAATAAAAACATATAAATACTGTTTTATAATACATGGAATTTTCAAGGTTTAAAATTTACACTTAAATATTAATAATAATATTACTAATTAGGGCCCTTGCTGTTTTGGGTGAAGAGTCCAAGGTTGTCCAGGTACCCCCTGTGCGCACGCCTATGCGTATTTATTTAGTTTATATATAGGAATATATTTTTTTTAATTTGAAAATGAGAATACATAATATAACAGTATATATGTTTACTGTGAATTATACACAACCAAATATATAGGTAGGTGCTCTATCCAGAATAAGAACACAATATAGAAATATTTCGACAAAGAAAATACGCAAGTATTTTAATGATCCGCCAAATGATACGGTGTAAAATGCGTTATGCAATTAATGTACAACATGAAAATCGGTTCAGTTGATTTAAAATAAGAGAGAAATATTTATAAAAAATGTTGAAGTGTGCAGTGGCGTATTTACAATTTTTGATTAGGGGGGGGGGGGTGTCATATCATAATACAATAATTTATAAATATAATTATTATTATAATATTTAAATATTTAAAATTTAAGGTCTCCAGGCGCATTCAATAATTCTTTGGGGGGGGGGACCCCAGCACCCCCTCCCACCATAAATACGCCACTGGAAGTCTGTATAATTATTTTTCAAAATAAATATCTGCATGACTGTATACCTACCTATGTATTTAGTACCTACTTCAATACTTTTAAAAATGTATCTATTTAAACACTAATAGATTGTAAGCATCATCCTATATTTTTGTTGAATAAAAAAATCAGTCAGATCTAAAAACAATTATTCATTAGATAGACGGTA
The DNA here is from genome assembly GCF_037042655.1 of Diuraphis noxia. Lineage (NCBI taxonomy): Eukaryota > Metazoa > Arthropoda > Insecta > Hemiptera > Aphididae > Diuraphis > Diuraphis noxia. Next base: position 55,082,546 of record NW_028301711.1, read on the forward strand.
AGAATTATTCCATATTCATGCATATATGATGTAAATACCTAATACATATACGTATTTTTATACTTAAGTATAGCCAGTATAGGATTCGAAAGTCATGGAGCCATAAAGGCAAAATATGGACGAAAAAATTATAATATTTATGCACAAAAATATGTGAATATGAAAAAAAAATATTTATTTATTAAAAGTGTACTACTTGTTTATTAGTAGGTATACACGATAAAAATCTCAAAACCTATATTTAAAAAAATCGTATTGTTGAAAACTAAAATATGGCACGTAACCCGTTGGCACTTGAGTATTTATTAAACTGAAAAAATAGTTAAACAACTATATTTTCATTATTTTTGAAATACTAAATTAATTCATTTTGTTAGAAAATATTAAGGCGCGTCCATGCAGACGGAGCAGCTTTTGCCAGGCGGCATGGCCGCTCGGCCTCCGTCGGCCCTGTGCCACGCGGCAAATACGCGTCCACACGATGTGGCATTTATTTCCCGATTATCTTCCAGTAGACAATAATTTAAATACTTAAAAATAAGTACTGATGCCGCGCGGCTTTGCCGAAAATACGTCCACGCACACGCGGCATAGGTGAGCGACTTTCCCCTGATGTAGACCGCCTACTAGGCCGATCAGAAATTATGCCGCGTGGAATCAAAAAAAGCCGCGGAAAATGTATTTATGTATTCACACTCATGCCACGCGGCAAAAGCTGCTCCGTCTGGACGCGCCTTTAAACATGCTTACAAATATGTCAAAATCAATTAAAATCGACGAAATATACACTTTTTTGTCCAAAATTAACGAACTATGCAAAATATGCATTTATAATTTTCAATTTTTAAACTCAATATTGTAAAGCTCGGATTTATAACTTGGTCTGCTATAAATCGAGAGCATACATAAAAATATGCAACTTCTATAACTTTCGAACGCTACGGTAGGTATATAATATAATATATATAACACTAAAATAATGCTATGTTTAAAATTTAAAATTATAACAATTTTTAGAGTAAATTATTTCAGGTTATGCATGAATCATAATTATTTATGAAATCTACCTACATACAATTCTAAATAATAATCTATTTCTACTAAAGTTAAGCACAAAACAAATCGTATATTTTTTCAAAAAATATTGATAGGAAATACAAATAAAACGCTTTAATATTAATATTAATATCCTAAGAGAAGTTTTTTTTAAATATTTTTATTCAATAAGCTATATGTTTATTTACATTGACTTAATATTATAAGTTTATAGTATGTTTATCATCGCTATAATAATAGGTAACATGTAGATAAAATATAGCAAATGATTAATAACAAATCAAATAATATTACTAATTAGTAATTATTATTAATTAATTCAAAACAATAAATTGTACCTATAACAATATGATTATAATTTATATTATAATATTACCACTTACCAGGGACCACCTTTATCATTCATTATTATAATAATGTATATAAATATAATATAAGACTATCATTTATTTATTCGTTATATACTTAAATTCGTATGGTATGCATATTAAATAGGTAAACCATGACAACGCACTTTTTTATTATTTATTTTTGTAAGTATCGCTGGATAGGAAATGTGTATTAATTGCTGACATATCAATTGCAATTGGAATGAAATACCTATTTAAAAAGAATTCAACGATTAATTACAATAATCATTATAGACGTCATCGCATTTTTTAAATTTTTGTGTGTATATTTAGTCTTTTCACCATCCTGTTGTTAGATTATTTTATTATGATATGCATTATTTAAAAATTAGAAATTCTTTATAGAGGACTAAGAATACTAAGATATAGCCACACAGGCATACAATTATTATAGTACCTCCCCACTATAGCCCATAATATGTAGCAGCTATTATGAGCTAAACATTTCGATGTATCAAACCGCTAGTTAAATAATTAATTTTTAATTATTTTTAAACTAAACAATTAAAACACAAAATACAATTTCATCGTTTCCTGGTGTTCCATAATGATAAAACTACACAACTATATTATAAATATTCATAATATATCTAAAATTATATACTATTTGTTCTTCTAAATTGAACCAGAGATTTTATTATGTATTGAAAAAAACCACAAATTAAAGATGTGTTCGATAGGTATTTATATAGATACTTCCCATTGTCTTTTAAATATTAAAATCAATCATATTTAAAGTCTTATAGATAACTTAAAATATCGAATAGATCAAAAGTTATTTCATAATACTGAAGATCATACAAATATAAATGCATATTTCTGTATATATTTTATATATTATTATTATATAATATAATATATATTATTTCTAATGTTAACAATTGATAGTAAATTAATTTCGCGCCCAATTCAAATAGGCCAATCAGAAGCATGGATTTAATATCGTGGTTAGTTTCAAGTAGGGTACGCAAATACACCTCCGGGACCATATTTGTATACCCGGGAAGTAAGCTTGAACATTTTTAATTAAAAATCTTTCTTTGAAAATTTGATTTTTAATGCATTTTTCTAAAATGCATCGATGCGTTTTTAGTACAAAAATATGCCTTACAGGAATAATTCTCACGTTCTGTAGATAGTTGGATTTTGTAAATTTTATTTTTATTTAAAAAAAAAAATGAGAACATTTTACTTATTTTTACATATCGGATTGAAGCCCGATTTTCAAAAATTATAACTGTAGAAGTGTAGAAGTTAAAATATGCATTTGAATACAGAATAATGTAATATATTTGTAATTTTTAAACGTAGCTTTCTAGAACTATAAAGTACAAAGAAAATTCTGGCTTTGATCCAACTTGAAAAAGTTCTCATCTTTCAAAAAAAAAAAAAAAATAAAAAAAATACATCTATAGGTATTTATAAAATACATAATCATATCAACCTTCCCCCTCAATGGTTATCGGGTACTAGATTAGAAGAAAAACATAATTATTAATTATTTGATAAGAAATTTTAATGTGAGAAATTATAACATTTTCATAATTTTCACATGTTATGAACATTTAAATCACCATGTTCGTAAACGAAACTAAAACTGCTAATTGTATTAGGTTAAAAGTATTAACTTATTGGTAAATAGACGAAGGTCATATAATAAAATTACAAAAAATTAAAATTTCTATTTATTCATTATTTATTGAAATTATAGTAAAATTATGAGTGATGAGTGTAAGACATTTCGATACTAAGTATAATTATAACCTATAGGTTGGTATTATTAGGTTTACGATTTAAATATTTTATAATTTATGTATACCTACATATTAACGTATTAGGTATAAAATTATGAATTTATGACTATAAGTTATTGATTTTTATTATTTAATAAGTGTATTAAACCACCATTCTTAATATCAATAATGTTAGGTAATAATAATTATAAATCTATATTAGACGTTTTCAAAATATTTAATTTATTATCCTAAGCTATTATTTTACTATATGATCATTTATAATAAAACCTGTACACTATAATTATAGGTAGTTGCGGTAGGTACTACTGTACTAAGTACCCTAGCTATTATTTACACCTTTCTAAGGCAAGATGGTATTGTCTCAAAATTTGATATTAATATAATAATGTATTCATTTATATTCTTCATTTATACTATTATAGTTTTTTTTTTTTTTTATTTAAAGGAAAAGGCTTCAACAACATAGGTTATTAGCCTGAATAGTAATAATGTTTTTGATAATAAATTATTCGAAAATAATCACATAAATATAATATCATAAATAAACTTCTTAATTATACCTAGTATCTGAATGTAGGCACTATAATTCTAAATGCTAAAACAGTGGCGTCATTTCAGGTTTTGAAAGGGGGGGGGGGGGCAAAATTTTGACCGGCCCATACGCCATAATTTAAAAAAAACCACTCGCTAACAATTACATTTTTATCTCAGTACAAACAGTCTTCTTACATCTTACACAATTATATACATACTAGTTAGTTATCTGTGATAACTGTGGTTACTTTAGGCATAAATAACATATTTTTTTTGAAAGATAACAATGACTAATTAATACATAGGTATATAAAATATAATATGTAGAGGGATACCCTATATTACCTATTAGTATTTAGCATTGAGTAATTAATATATGCTCAATGCTATTAGCTACTATATGATGACATATTCTAAGGGGAATTTTACCCCAATTTATGTCTTATTTCATTATTTGCACCAAATATGAGTTAATGGTATTAACAAAAAATAAAATAAAACATACAATACTTTATTGTATATTTATCATTAATAAAAGTTGCTTAAATGCTAGGCAGTGACAGGATATCTTCTTGTTTTCATAGATCCAAACATATCAACAGCTTGATTTAAATTTATCAGTGAAGCTGTTTCCTTCTCCACAGCTATCACTCAGCCGTTCATCGCCCATTGTCAATCTTAAATCATTTTTGCGGGCTTGTGGCCCAAAACTAGCACCATATACCCGGCCCGGGTCGGCCAAGTCGACCGGCCCTATAGTAGCCCGCTAATGGCAAGGGGGGGGGGGCAAATGCCCACCTCCCCCCCCCCAAATGACGCCACTGTGCTAAAATCAACAATTTATAAATATGTTAGGATTTTCAAAACATTTTCTTTCTTTTAGGCTATTTATTAGATATATGATATTTTCTATAAATATCGATAAAAACATTTCCACTGGGTAAAAAATATTGAAATTTAATACACGGTTCATCCTAAAACAGACCTAAGTATGGTAATATAATAAATTATAGTCATCAATAGGCTTAGGGATTTCTAGCATTTGCATACTTTTTCTAATTATTGTTAAATATAGCAGAGTGCGAAATAAATTCGTTTCTCGGTGCCACGATATCAGATCTAAAATTTGAATGTGCATATTTTTGCATACCTATTTGATAGATTTTGCAGGAGAGTGCTAGAGTGCATATTTTAAAATTGTTATGCTTATTCTGCATAATTTAGCAAAAATTTCAAATTTCAAACTAAAAACTATAGATACATATATTTATACTTACATATTTCAACCGGTTGAAAAAAAAATGTATTAATAGGACTTAATACTTCTAGTAATAATAGTAATATGCTATCTGCAAACTACATCTCATATCTCGTTATAATTTTTGTATAAGGATTAACTATAAAGAATACTATAAACCCGTATCAATCGTAAAACCCGCTGAATATCGACCGAATGTCAATAAAGATACCTAATAGTCGATATAGAATAATAGATTATTAATTGTTTAGTGTTCAGTTCAGTCAATTATTATCCGTCGTTGTTTTTGCGTTTCGCAGTTTCGCTGTCTCGCAACCACGCAACATCGAATCATACGTAAAACGTTGTGCAAGCATATTTTCACTATTTTGTAACATTGTGTCATTGTATACTATAATGCCAAAAGTACAAAAGTCTACGTGTAGCCGACTACAAAGTTTTGTTTCGGAGTTTAAAGATACATTTACGTCCGATGGACACGTTTTATTTTGTTTAGTACTACTAAATTAGTAGGTATGTGAACAAAAAGTAGGAAGTGATAAACGATTCAATGAGGTCCTACACCTAAAAACTGAAAAGCATTGTAGTGCAGTAAAACGGAATGAAAATAAAAAAAATAAGGTAGGTAACACAACAATTAGTTTCAAACTCAGACTTGGATAACAAGAGTTCTTTCAACAAAGATTTGTGTAAAGCTTTGCTTTTATCAAATATTCCATTAAATAAATTATGGAACAACGAGTTTAAAAGCTTTTTAGATAAATATACAAATGAAAGCATACCTAGTGAAACCACTTTATGTAAAGCGTACGTAGACGACATTTATCAAGAAACTCTGTTGACAAAAAAAAAAATTGGGTAGGTATCTGTTGATGAGACTACGGATGTCACCGGACGTTTTATGGCAAATGTTGTAATAGGAACACTGAAAATTGATAGGGCAGGGGAAATTTTTTTATTGCATTGCGAAGAATTAGAGAAAACTAATCATTCAACTATATTTAAGTTATTTGACAAAGCAATGGGAATATTATGCCCCGATGGAGTTCAGTATAGAAAAGTATTTGAAAAAAGTAATTTTCCATGTTAACTAACATTTATCAAAGCAAATTTTGAATTTTTACCTCGAGCAATAACATTTTTAGAAAAAAGAGGTACTAAACTGTCAGATTCGTTAAAAATAATTGAAGATTTAAAAAATAAAATCAGCCACTTGAAATGTACAAATAAAGGCTATACCAATTGTAAATAAAATGATGTTTTAGATAAAAATTCTGGTTATAATATTGTGTTAAAATTTATAAAATATTAAGTGGTGAAGTGGAAAATTTGGAAGGTTTGCCTGAGATATGACAAATGATGATTTGGCATACTTTAATATTATGCTCCAAAGTCCAATTACTTCTGTAGACGTTGAACGGAGTTTCTCAATTTACAAAAATGTATTGTTCAGTAATCGTTGGAGATTAACAATCGAAGACATAAGAAAGTATTTAATTGTACAATGTAATTTTCAAGAAACTAAAAATTATGCAGAATTAATTATGTAATTTTTACACAGAACATGTTTATTTTTTTATATAAAACAATTGTTTTATTTAAGTAGCAAAGTTATGCCATTTAAAAACGTTGTAATATTTATATATTTTAATTGGTTTTTATCTAATTATTTTTAATTATTTTATTTTATTTTAATTCTCGGTTTAATTTTTCAAAATTTTAAGGTAAATATTTAATTTTTTTTCAAATTTAGTTGGTGCATATTCAATAATAAAAGTTGTATCTTTGATTAATAATTTTTACTTATTGTTTGATGTATATTTATAAGATGTAAATTTTAACTAATAACTTTTTAAAGTAAAAAGTGAAATTAACCAAGATTTAGTGAACATTTTTTTTTTATTGCATATAAATGCATATTTTAATGATTTTAGAAGCATATTTGTATATTTTTTTAGAGCTATAAGTCCCTCAGCCTAGTCATCAATAACTTACAAGTTTGTCTGGAATCGTGGAATGGATGTATAAATAAAATTTAAAATAACTGTTTATATTACAACATTACAGTGATGTGAATTATTCACAATAGTATGTTAGTATACTACCTACTTATACGCAGAGTTGGGTAGTAACGTAACGAAAGTAACGGCGTTACTTTGCTTGTAACGCGTTACGTAATTTCATTAGAATTATTTCCAAGTAACGAAAATGTTATGGAAATTACTTTTGATAAGTAATTTCTATTGAATATCGGGTTACAGTTTCGAATTATTAAGTACCTACCTTTTGCGAATTGAAAAAAAAATGTCTATAATGCGGGTATTATTATGTTTACCAATCTAGTATATTAATATACTATATATATTTATTAAGCTCCTTATACAGCTGATCTCACAATTTTGAATTCAATGACATTAGTAAAGAATAATTGTATTAAATACAACACAGCTTAACCATCCAGTGCTTCTGTAGAGCGATTATTTAGTGTTTCAGGAGACATTTGTTCTAAAAAAAGGTCGCGTATGAGTGACAACAATTTTGAAGATACACTATTGTGTAAAGTTAATTTAAAACATTAATAAATATAAAATAATAATATTGTATTATATTGATTTCTTTTTCGAATTATATCTATTTACTATAGTCTATATAGGTAATGTATTTCTAGTAACATTATTGCCAGGCACAATGATCAATGATAATATTGTTAAGAAATATAAAAAAAAATATGTATTTTTTTTGTAACGAGAAAGTAATGAGTTACTTTTCAATTTGAAAAGTAAAGAAATTTCATTACAATTTTATTAGAGTAATGAATAAAGTAACTTTATTACATTTCTCTCTAAGTAATGACTAGGTAATGAGTAAAGTAACTTTATTACTTTTTAAAAGTAATATTTATCCAACACTGCTTATACGCAATAAGACTATATAAGAGTGATAGGTTATGGCTGAATAAATAGATGTTAAAGCAGTAACATAGATCCTATATTTTTATAATCCACATATAGGTATAATATTGTATCTATATTTGATTATTCGTATTGTTCAATTGTTGTACAAACAAAAAACTACCTAACTACAAGGTAAATCGAAAGAGAAAAATTAAAATGTGTCACCATAATATAATTATGCAAACGTCTATCGCGACCCTCGTGACATTTAAGAAAATTATTCCAACGACAAATCATAGTTAAATCCTAATCATTTAAATATTTATTTTTATATATGGAATGTGATGCACATCGGTGGACACTGGACATCAGTCCATATACTGCGATTGTAAATAATTTAGTCGTATACATATACAGATATATTGTCGGTAAATGTTGGTTACTTTTTACTATAATACACACCATAATATGGTAGGTATATCATTTAGATATTTTAAATAGATAATTTAGTGAAAGCACAGTACTGCCGGTGACTTGGGATATTGTAACAATCATATTATAGGTATGTCCTATTTTAATATTTTATCAGGTAGGTACTCACGTATTATTATCAACATATTAATTAGTCGTTAATAATTATATGTATTATATATAGGTAGGTACTTACTAACTGTATTTGCATTACAACTTTTGGCAGTATATTATGCATCATCTAATCACATATTTTAGGTAGGTATCGAAGAAATATTTAAGAAGAATGATGAATTTTTTAACAGAAAAGCTGTGGAGAGCTATGGTTTATTATAAGTGTAAAACTATAAAATCATTTAATCATGAAACATTTCAAGATCGCTTTTACTTATATTCAGTGGTTGAATTGGGGGAGAACGCAAGGGGACTGAGTTACTCTTAATTTTTCTTCATATTATAGCATACCTGCATACCCATTTATTATATTCATCAAAGAAATAGGGTTAATATTAAGACAAATTTATTGCTCAACTTCATTTATTTTCCAATTCACCTACTGCTTATATTATACAATTGATTAATTGAAGTAATTAATTAAAATCTTTATTTTATCAAAACAATAATACTAAAATTGAATATTAGTCAACAATAATAAACAATTATTTTTTAATGGTTGGCAATTCACCTCATTTTACAATACCTACCAAGTTACTTACCTATTTGCAGGTTACATACTTGATACTTATAAGTTACATGTTACACAAAAATATTATTGTACAAAAAACAAGATATTTGTAATTTGTAACTGAATATAGGTTACAGTTATAGTAGGTAACTTAGTTACATTTTAAGTTACAAGTAATTCATAGGCGTGCGCACGAGGGGGCAGGATGGGCAGCTGCCGCTCCTGCGGGTTACTTTTTTTCTCCCAAATATATTTGAAAAAAAAACATTATAATATAATTTTATATTACAATGAGACAATGAATTATATATTGTAAATATTGAGTATACGGTGCATGATAATTTTGTGTTGTCAAAGGTCCAACTTTGTTCAAGCCACAAGTGATATCGCGTTGATAATGTGTGTTAATGATACGCGGAAATAATACTAATAACCAAAATAATATTCAATTATATTATATTATATAGTATATATAATATACTATATATTATAATACTACTGTATGTCTGTATATAATATATACATTCTCCTCTCCCCCTTTCAGCAAGGTCTGCGCACGCCTATGAAGTAATTTAATTATTTATGTTTAATTCTTTAAAAAATTATGAGTATGATGACACTAGTATCAGTTATACTAGTTGTAGGTATGAAGCTCTTGAGAAAATGTATTACATAGGTAGGTTATAAATTATTATTATTATTTAAAAGAATATTAACATTGAAATTTATCAAAACATTAGTCACAAAATATTTAAACAATATGACATAATGTGTAATACCACTAATATATGCCTAACATGACCTATTAATTGACTCATTCAAAATCACAACAAAAGTGATATTAATATGGTTCTATTTAAATGCAACTTTATAATAATTTAGATACCTATATACATATTATATTTTTATTTAATTCTAATCCATTTGTATCTTTTATTTAAAGTTACATAAAAATTATAATTATAATAGGTACATTTAATATTGCTTGAATAGTTGAATATTACGTATAGGTAACTAATTATAAGTTAAAGGTACCCAAGATACAAATATACCTTATGTGGTTACTGGTTATGTAACTTATATACTTGTAACTAATTAGTCATTAGTACTCAAACATGTGCAAAAGTAGCAAGAGCTGAGGTGGATAAGTCCTCTATTGTCTAGCTCCCCCTTCTCAAGTCTCAAACTCATTTGCGTCTATATTCCCAACCCTGTGTATTTGGATATATTTTGGAATTAATGGAATCAGTATGATACTTAAAAATATTGATTACCTACTTGCTGTGACAGTTAAATTTTTGATTTAAACAAATAAAAAAAGCCTAGAATGTAAAATAATCTGCTTTATTAGTATATTTATGTTAAGACAGCTTGCAATAGCTAACTATATATTATAATATAATAACAACAGTAATTTGTATACAATTTTGGAGTATTGTTAGGATTTAATATTTTTGTGAAGAGGTTATTATGGAAGGGTTAAGCCCAGTTGACTTTCCCCTCCTTGTCTCTTTAACATGTCACTCAGCCACTGAACTGTAACATAATCACTCAAGGCGAAATACATATATGGTTGATTACTGAATTTTTTCCCAGTAGATCCAACATATAACTATATAATATTAATTAAAAATAAAAATATAATTGTTGGTATTCATGTTGTATGCGGTCTACCACACATTTATCGTCTACCACGCATGCGGTCTACCACATGGTTAAAAATATGAAGGAATACATAAATGTAGGATTACAATATATTTATTATGTAGAATTTCAATATAATATTTAATAAAACAAAAAAGTATATAAAACTATGTAGATAAATTTAATTAGTATATGTTTAAAAACTAACTGACAAAAAATGTAAATATATATAAAAATATGCATTAATTCATTATAATATGTAGGTAAATTTAATTAGTATATGTATTAAAAACAACTGACAAAAAAGGTAAAATTGCGAGTATATAGAGATATACATTAACCAATTTAAATTAGGTACAATATAATTTCACATATCTTAAAAAACAATCAAATGCGTTGTCATTCTTTTTTTAGACGCCACCATTGTTCCGCCAAATACGAGGGTAGCAATGATGGAGATGTACCATGCATTTTTTTAATAATTCGAAATTTAAAACCAAAATAATGACCAAAAAAATAAAATATAGATACGCAGTAGTAGACCGCATATGACGTGTAGAAACACACGTGGTAGACGACAAGTGTGCAGTAGACTGCATACAACATGAATACCTAATTGTTTAATTGTCTAAATAAACTGTTGTCAATAAATAAACAATAAGATATGTTATACGATTGCAATATGTAATATTATGTATTTTAAATAATTTTGATCAAGCTTGTTTTTTTTCTGTATTTTACCAAAATTAAAGTTTTAACAGCTATAAAATTAATTTTATTATACAATTGGGGGCATTTTTTAGTCTGGGCCAAATTTGCAATGAACAAGTTATATACCAGACATCCATTAATTGTAATTTAAGTCTTATATATTATTATAATGTAAACTTATTGTTATATAAGTTTGTCACTGTATTGTTTGTATCATTGCCATTATTATAATATTTATTAAGAAAATATCATATGTTTTAGTTGAAACAAATGCATTCAAAATACACATAGTTAGCACTAACAAGTGCATGCATATACAAAATATCAATTATACAAGTTATGTTAATAATTTTATAATTTTACTATAGATTAAATGGTTAAATATTAGATATTTTTATATATTCATCATTAAAATGTATACATACACATATAAAATTAAAAATATATTTATTTATAATTTTGTGTAATGCAATATTATTTTAAATTATATATTATTACAAAATGACTAAAACTAGTAGGTATTATCAGAAAGTTACAAAATTATATTTAAAGTGTAACTCTTATGACAATCTTATAGCATAATTTTGTATTTAAAAACGCTTTTTTAAATGTCACATGATACAATTGGCATATATTAAAAACAGGACAATTATCAAATGATAATTTGTAAATTTTTTGTAATTTAACTAACAAATAAATGAGAAACAATGTTTGGCTTTAGCCCCATTAATTTGAAACATTATTGAAGTAAATGTAATTTGTTAACTTCAAACAATTGTTTTCAATTATTTAATAATTCTTTAATCATTGAACTTTTCAATTATTGTGTAAAATTAAATTTACCATTTCTCTAAAAAATTTGGTTCCTTAATTCTAATAAGGTGACTTCAGTTCTAATTAAAGTATTAGCTTGCTTTTGAGTAATACAGATTTTAGTCTGAAAAAAAATCATACTATCCATACTTCTTTTAAATTTATATTTTACTATTGTTCTTCTATTTGTTAAAATAGTTAAAAAGTTTATTACTGGAAATATAGCATGAACTGTAATTGTATATCATATATCATTTGTCTGAAAAAATACACCTTTTAGAAAATAATAAATATTCTTATCCTAATTACAATGATTTAAATTATAATTTAGTTAAATATTGGTATTTGGTACAAAGGTGTTACAAATCAAAAACTATAGACCAAAAATTGTATAATTTATATTTTATTAAACAGAATAATATATTGTAAATAACCAATTTTTTGTTTATAAATAAAAATAAAAACCAATATATTTTTATAAAAACCTTTTAAGGTAATATAATTAGTATGCAAAAAATTATTTTATATAATTTTATAAATATGGATTAATAATTTATGTTACACATAAAACATGCAATGAATAAGGTGATTAAGATATAACTAATTCAATTCACATTGATCACTGTTGATTGTGAATTACAAACAGCATAAATATTAATTTTGTACTAAAAATACATTTTGTGTTTTTATGTTTTCTATACATGGTACAAAATCATTGTAAACATTTCTTAAAAAATGAAATTATGTAACATATTTTGAAGTAATAATGTGTATTTAATTTTTTGTATCAAAACAATAATTATTAAAATAATATAATTTTGTAGTTTCTAGATCTGATGAATAAAAAAGGTTAATAATGACTTACAAGTTACAATCTAAATCACTACAATATTTTGTCAGCAATATATGTATATCGCCTTAATAATTTATTAGGAATCTAAAAATGTTTGTCTTTAATGGTAAACAAATATTTTATTTTAAATAAAAATAAATGATTAATTCTCTGTGTAAGTTACCAGCATTGTTGATGACAAACAGGTATTGATTTTTTAAATCAATTTTAATTAAAAAATTTAAGTTATAATGTGTCAGATATTCAAACTTTAAAATTTTCAATACTTATAAATATGGCTATGTTGGTATATAAAATACAATTTACAAAAGTAAAATAAAATAATCTCTAAAATAACTATAGACACAATTATAGGATAATACAAAGATTTAGTTTTTAATTTGATTTTGGTAAATATCATTTGTGAAAATAGAAAATACAATACTTACAGACTATTGAAGCATTTACCAAAAAAAAAAAACTTATATAATAATATTTTTTACATATCCATTTTATATGTTAGATATGCATACATTTATAATATCTGACATCAATATAAATGTATCTAATACAATTCAATTAACAATTTCTTATAATTTATTTATCTTTAGTTGAGAAAGTTAATAATAATTATACAAATTAATTATAATTTTTAAAACAAATAAGGTATATATAAATACATACATACATACATACATACATACATTTATATATATGAGTGGGCAAATGTGAATTTGTGTATGATCCAATAGATATAATTAAACAGATAACAAATAATACCTACTAATAAAGAATGTTACGAAACTTATAATAATTTAAGACAGAAAAAATAGCACATATAATAAAATAATAAAGAATTAAAAGATTCCAATTTAAATATTTTGCTGAAAATAAAGAATAAAAAATAATAATAAACCAATATTATTAATAAATAACTATTTACCTTAACATTGCATACAAGATTTATCTTTTTCCATATTTGGATTGGTTTCACATTGAAGGATTTTCTGTTGTACTCCAGAGTCAGCAGCATTCAAGTCTAATCTGTAATGTATAAAATAAGAATATGTATTTTTTTGAATTCTTAGCAGCAATAGATGTATTGGTTATTCTTTTTGATTAGTTTCGGTTCTGTGAACACTTTTTATACTAAATTTTTTTATTAAAGTTCCACTTAGAAAGGCATTTTTATTTCTAAAATCTATTTTAGGAGAGAATGGGAATGTTTTGCTTAGGTAGAATGAGCTCTGGCTGGCTTGTTCAATAGTGAATTCTTTCCATGGAGTCAGTAAGCTGATCTTTGTCACCAACCATCGTTGGTTACCCGATTAAAGTATCAAATGCCATTAATAAAGCCTGAGTGAAGGACCAATTTTGGTCAGAACACAGTAAAGTTGGTCTGTCTCATTTTCTCCGGGAATAAACTGTAGTTAGTACTTCCGGAAGTTAAAAAAGGAAAATACTTAATACTTCTCAGTTTTCAGTCAATATTTACTTAAATCCATTTATAAACAAAAATAATTTTATTTTTGCTTTCTTCTACCATCTATGAATATCTAATCTTGATTTTTTTTTTTTCAATTATTACGATTACATTTTTATTACAAATTAAAAACTTTAAAAATTTAATAGGTATAAGGTTCATTATAACTTAATACTTACTAAATACTTAATAATCAGTTAATTAAATCTTAAAAATAATTCAAACTATTCTATGATGAGATGTTGATATTGACATCTAGTAATATTATATGAAACAAATTATAATAATTTATATTTGTTTTAGTAAAAATTAGTTTAAACTAACATTCAACTAATTGAAAAATAAGTACTGATAGAATGAAAATAAATTTTAATAGCCTTAGAAATATGGTTTGACAAATAAGAAGGGATACTCAACATTGTTTTTTGCTTACAATGATAGATTATTGAATTAAAAATATTCCTAGTCACATAATCATTGACAGGATAAAATTGATACCTACTATACAGCACAGCAAGTTCCCTGGTCTATTAAAAAAATTATCTCTTATAGTCAACTTTTAAACGTTTTTAACATTTACTTAATAATACATACCCAAGCATATAAATAATGTTATCTTTTTAAGTTAACAAGTGTACTTTATATTTATTTTGTAATACCTACTTAAACAACTATGAATTATTTAACAATTTACACCAACTTATAAAACAAAAACAAAATTTAACTTCACAAACTTTATCAATCAACATTTTTAAAATTTTTTTTAAAAGTTATCTACTTATTTTATATTAAATAAATGTCACACTATTTAAATAGAGGGACAAACTATACTTTCAGAATAGTATTCAATTCTCCTAAATATCATATTATTTATTAAATTTTTTTTTTTCATGACAAAAATAATTATTTAGCAATAACATTTTATTATTCGCTAATAAGTTTTATATTGAAAAAGTTTTATATAACATACCTTCCATCCTGAATGCATTCATAAATTATCTGAGCAGTTTTAAGGAAAGCATCTTCAACATACTCTCCGCTAAATATCAAACAATAATCAAACATTAAACAAAAAATAATACAAAATAGTTTTATTATTTTAAATATATCATTACGTTTTGGCACTTGCTTCCAAAAACATTAATCCATTTTCATCAGCAAACTGCTTGGCTTCTTCATAGGACACATCTCGATTACTTTCCATATCCAACTTGTTCCCAATTAAATAGATCACCTTTTAACAAAATATAATATTACTCTATGTAACATGAAAAACTTAATTAAAGAATAAATGTTACACAAACACACATTTTAAGTCTACAGAATTATACATTAATATTATTCTTGTCAATTAATATTTATTTAAGAAAATAATTATGCAAGCAATATATTTATAAAAATACAAATTTAATAATTTAACTAGTTCAAACTATCTATTAAAGATTTTCATTAAGTAACAAATATTTTTTTTACCTAAACTTATATAAAATTAAGCACTATTTTTTAATGGTTACTTGATAGTTTATAGTATAATTTATTCATATACCAAATAAATGGTTGAATTATATTTTGTAAGTAGATATAATATGTTGAATTTAATTAATTGCATAATAGATTATAAAGTATAAATTATTGCATGTACAAAATTGGGCATAACTCTATTCAAATATGGCAAATAAATTTGGGCAAAAATCTGTGCGTAAATGGTTTGTACGTGTACATTTTTGTTGACTTCCGACTACTGGCCAGTGATCCACAGTTTATCATATTTGGAATAGAGTCAAGCATATAGTAACAATTTAATCACGAAAATTTTTTATAATCATAAAAAAAATTATTGTAGTAATTTAACATTTTACTATTAATTAATTACAAATCATTTATTAAACATAATGACATTTTCAAAATATTTACAGTTATTTTAGATTATTGATTGCATTTCAAATTGTTTGGTTGGTAAAAATGTTTTTTTGATTTTACAATTCAATATAAGACTTCTCTTAATTGTTCTAATCGACATTTAAAAATATAAAAACTAATATGCACAATTTTTTATTTCAATAAAATTCTAATACTTATTTAAATGAAAAATAATCTTTTTCTAAAATTGCTTTAGTTATTTATTGGTTATATTGAATATATAATTAAACTATGATAGGGATTAGAAACTTTTCACTATAACTTTTATTATTTTCTAATTTTCTAATTTTCCATACACTATTCAAATTAAAAGCATAATCTCATTCCACACCATGCTAATCTGCAGGGCCGGATTGGTTAGGCGAGCTATCAAGAAAATCTCGGTGGGCCGCTTAAATTTAGGGCCGGTAGTGTTAGAGTGTGGGTGAAAATAAATACATGTATTAGGATAAGTAAATAAGTTCGTAACAATTTTAAACGTAATAAACCAATAAAAAATTAAACCACATTACACCAAGACATCTAAGAATTGCTAGTTATGCAAACTATTATTATAATATTTTCGTATTAGCTTGTGTTGCACTGTTGAAGCAGATGGTGATCGCAGGTGTACGGCCCATAGTAATAAATAATAATAATATAAATAATATAATATAATTATTTTTATCAGTTATTATCACATAGTATGTTTATTAAACTGGTAAATTCATCGATGTTTAAAAATAGACTGTTAATGCATAAAAGTATAATAAAAAATAACTGCATTATTATATATGTAATGTATATTATAATACATAGATAAATACAGAATATATTCAACTACATAAACATATGATAAGTTTCTTAAAAATGGCATGGACAGTTGAATATTTAGAAACATAATTTTCCGGGGGGGGGGGGAGTTATCTCAGCATTAGTACCCCATTTGTCAAAAACTTCCCATACAAATTTTGGGCCAGTAAATATGTAAATGGGCCATTTATAAGTGAAAATCTCGATGGGCTGATATATACAAATCCGGCCCTGCTAATCTGGCATTGACTTGTAAGTTATTAAGTTAATAATCATATATGATATATGATATAATATTATAATATTATTTTAGAATTATGCAATTTTTTTACCAAATATAAGTTCAATGTCATACAATATTTCAAATTGTAATATCAATGATGTATAGAGTATAAAATATCCAAAGAATAGAGGCTGACATACCTTTGCTTTGTTTTCTTAATATGCAATAACTTATAAAAGTATTCAAATTTAAAATGCCATTACAGTAACCTACTTAATGATGAAATGAATTCAAAATTTTCTAAACAGCATACCAACTTCTACTTCTATTTTATTTATTTCCCTCATCAGACCAAGTAAAATTAAAGTATTAAATTAACTTACAAATAGTACATAATGCATATATTTTATTTAAAATTTTAATCTAGGTATCTACATTTTATCATAATATCAGACAATACTATTTTATGTTAAATATTTTTCCAGGGATGGAAAACGTTTTTAAAAAACATTATTAAATGAAAAAAAAACAAAAAACAATTAATAGAACAAAAGCCAAAAAAACAAAAACGAAAATAAATTATAGTATCATTATACTATAATTTTATTATACTGTGAAAAAGATGAGAATACTTAACATATTTAGTATTTACTTACTATTTAGTCTTTAGTTCTTTACCAATGCACATTTAAAAAAATAAAATATGTCATAATTTAAAATTTTGAATTTTCTAATTTTCATATAAAATATAAATTATAATTTTGATTTAAAATTTAAATATTAAGAATAATTAATTTTAACTTTCAAGTGCATTCCTATACTGATTGTTACTATTATAAGTTAAGTATGAGAATATATATAAAAAAAAAAAATTATCATAAAAATTATTTAGAAACAATGTAGAAGAATAACGTTTTTAAAAACGTTAAGCAAAAACAATTTTTCTTAAATCGATTAACAAAAACGAAAACGAAAAAAATTTTCCATCCCTGATTTATTCCAACTAAAATACAAATTAATGTTTGTCATTTGAAATTTAGGTAAGAGTATTTTATTAAAAAAAATTATTTTTCAACTATTTAATTTCTTAATAATGAATCCTACTTATTTATAAGTTAATAATTTATTCTTTTTACTGATAGTGTCTAGATAAAATTGAAATAAATCCTAGTTTCCAAGAGCAAATTTTATTTTATACTAGCTGTCTCGCCGCCTGGCATTGTTTGTGCCAAACATTTGTCGTAGATCCAACTCCAACAATAAGATTTTTTGTGTTATGTAAGGGCACAGTATTTCAAATACCTTGGAGCGTGAGTGAATGAAAATGTAAATAGTCATAAAAACATAAATCAAACATGATTAATTAAAAACGGATACTACTTATCACTGATCACTCCTACCAAATGTTTCAAAACAAAAAGTTCTAGTTAGACCAATAGCATTGTATACATACTAGTGAGAAACCCCTAAAATGGATGAAAAGAATTGGGTGTTTTTAAAATGAAACTTAAGGAAATTGTTAGACCAAAAATACACGAAAAGACAATTTTTAAATTAGGTGAAGCAAAGAATCTTTATACTAAGAAACTAGTGTTAAAGAAATCATGAAAAGCAGCATAATAAGATGGGAGGTTTAAGGAAATACTGGGCAAAACAACAAGGTAGAGACTACTTAAAACGACCCTGAAAACATGGGTTGGATAGATTAAAGAAAGATCTCAGGATGTTGTGGTTGTAGAATTCAGAAGAAATTTCGAATTTATATGAAAAATATAATATTAGTTACTTTGTAATTTCCTAGATTTTTCCTGGCAAATATTATTGGCCTAATTTTTAACAAATTAGGAAAACCTAGGAAATATATACGAACACAACTAAGCTTAGTACTTCAGATGTCTAAGGTGTCTGGCGTTAAAACAGAAACAATATACATAGATAACTAGGTATAGAATGTTCCAGAAAATTAAAATGGACCCCTCTCAAGGTATATGAAGTATTGTGTATAAATTGAACATTTGATACAATATCAGTATAAACTTAATTATAAGCACAGAAAAACCTACAACAATCTTCAAACTTGTTATTGCTTAATTGTCTTTCTCACCAAAAAAGTGTTAATTTGAAAGCAATTTAATGAAAACTTTTTTCAATTTTACCTGATAGGTAGTATTTTATTTAATATTCTTATTAACTGTGGTGGTTTTTAAATTCCTACCTTCAACATTTCCTGAAATAGTGTCAATGAGTTATTTTATATTTAAATAACTATGATAAAAAATAATAAACAGCAATCATATACTACTAGGTACCACTCTAGGTATGTATAAAAAATATAAAAATTAAGAGTAGGAATTGTTATCATTAAACAATAAAGAGCTATCAATATTTATTTGGCACGAACATCTTAGTAGTTAAAAAACCATATTGATTTGTAAAAACTTACAGTTCCTGGATTTGTGAGATTGCGTGTATCAGACAACCAACTACTCAAATGATTATAAGAAGAACGTCTGGTTATGTCATATACCATCAATGCACCAGCAGCTCCACGGTAGTATGATCTAAACAACAATGACATTGTTATCACAGTACAAAGTTGTGTATTTTGTATAAAAGTCTGAACCTTGTTACTGCTCGGAAACGTTCTTGTCCTGCCGTGTCCCAGATTTGAAGTTTAATTTTTTTTCCAGATACTTCAATGATTCTTGTTCCGAATTCTACACCAATTGTGTGTGGGCAATCAGCAGTAACTGAATATGAACATAAAAATAAAATAAATATGAGTAGTTATCTTAAAAATGCATGGTAGTAGGCATCCAACTTTTGCTGTGAAATTGACACTTACACTTTTGCTCGGTGAATTGGTGCAGTAAACATGATTTACCGACACCCATGTCTCCAACTATGATATACTTGAATATATACGAATACTGTGAAGAAGCCATTTCGGACACAGACACTTTGGTACTCTGCAACAGATCAACAAACCGATCAAACACACAAACAATGGAGGGGAATGGCAATTAAGAGTACGTGAACTACGAAGGGCTTTTGAGCATCACGACAATTGTGGTGGTGGGGGGAGGTGTACAGTGTCGACGTTTGGATAGTCACTTACATTAACGCGCCTGAACGGGGAACAAACAGCGACAGAAATGTGTTATCTGTACATCCAGATGGATACGGCATGTCGAGGTAGACGACCAAAAGAGGCGACGTAAGGCGGGCTGGTGAGCGAGTCATTGAGCTAGTAGGGAGTGGGCAAAGGCGGAGGAGGTGGATAAAATATGGCATATGCTACGCACCGTTTGTTCTTGAACGAAGATGTCGGAAAAAAAACGTACTTCACGGCTGTTCGAGCAAGACAATGCGAATTATTGTGTCTTTTAAATTTAAAAATGTTATTGGGTATGTGCGCGGAAGCACAAACGAGAACACACAATCACGGACGTGCGTGAGAAACAAAGATAACCAACAATTATTAAGCCAGCGGTGGCAACGGTGATAGATCTACATAGGTGGATTATTTTCGTATAGGCATTCGGTAGAGAATAATAATTAATAATATTGTAAATAATTATGATAGTTATTTTCGTATGGCCCGCGTCAGATCGTGAATAATTTTTAATCTATAGTATAAGCCATAAGGTATACGCAGTTCACAAGTCGTAGGTAGTACCTACGGTATCCGTAATTTTGTGTTATTATATCGATTGCTGTTGTCGTCGAATTCTCGGCCACGCACTAGTATTTACCTATCTTATTACTTATCAGACGCCTCGGTTGGCTGATATTTAATGTTTGTACGTTTATATCTTCAATCTTGTGATATTAATACTGTGAAACAATACGTACGACTGAAACGACGGAGCAGCTGCTGCACTTGCTGCACTGCAGTTGCGAATATCGGGATCGGGAATACTTGATAAGGACGGCGGCGTAAGTACGTCGTACGATTTGGATGGCGAGCGCGGCGAATGATCGACTGATGACGCGACGACGACCGCCCGCAACCCCTCCATCCTCACAGCCCCGCCCGTAACTGTACTCGTCGGACGTGATCGTAGCGGTGCGCGGCGTCGGTCGTTCGTTTAGTTCGTTATCGTTATCCGCTCGTTGCTAGTAATAATAATTGTATTATTGATATTATTATTGTTATTGTTATTGTTATTATTATGATTGTAATTTATAACTTAATTATTATTGATTTTTATTACGTATTTGTGCAATAATAGATAGTAGAAGTAGGTACAATATTTAAATAATAAATATTAAATACCTATTACCTACAGATTTCAATAATGAACAATATTATTAGGTACATACGCCCGCAGTAAACAGGAATGTTTACGATTGTCTTTTTTCTATTTTAGTCCCAAGTCATTAGTGGTGGTCACCAGGCATTTAGCCAGGATTTTATTTTTTATTTTTTTTGAGGGGGGGGGGGTCGAAATAAATTTTAACAACATTTTTATATAATATGATTGATATTCAAAACCTTTAATTTTTTTTTATAAACTGAAAGATTAAAACTTTTATAATACTTACACTCAATAATGCTCATGTAACAAAATTTAAATAAGTATTCAAAAATTACGCCATGTGATGCCGGGAGCTTTAGTATTAGTAATAGTACCTACCTATAAGAATTCATTAAGGTCAACAGAAGATCGTTTACTTTTAAAAAATTTAAAAAACAATATTATACGGCAATATACCTAATTATTTCATGTAATTTATTTGAATAATTTTCATAGTTTTATAGATAAATATATTTATATAATAAATTCAACTTCTGTTTGCCAATGCATAAACAATACCTAAATTGAATTATTAAGTTGAAATACTAAAATGTAGGCCAAAAAACCAAAAAATAATATTCATTCTTAAAATCATATAGCATAATTATGTAAATAACGCTCTAAATATTATTATAAGTGTAATTTAAATTTAAAATAATAACACAGCTAGTTAATCTTTAAAAATTATTCTCAGTAATTTTTAAGTTTCAGATTATATGTAGGTATTAAAGTAACTCGTAAAATAATATTATGTAAAAATTATTATCTATGTTTTTTGTACTAAACTAAAATAAAGTATGAATAAATTGAACGATTCATTGATATTTACCTTCACATACGTCTTCCTACGGTTCGGTTGTATGACACTCATCCACAATCAGCATCTACATTTCTATGTGTTTTTTTTTACGTCATCAGTATTTTGTATATTCATAGGTAGGTAGTTTATATAATATATATATATATTTATATAGGATTATAGGATATAGATTTCTGATAGTATCACAACTTGTATTTGTCGATGTTATAATACGTTATATAAATACCTAATGGATCTGATATGGTTAATTTGTAATTTATTTAATAGGTTAATTTTTTTAAAATATTTTTATGTTCATGTATCATGTACCTCTATAAAATATAAGTATACAGAATTCTATAATACACTACTATAGTTTATATCTATAGACATTTAAAAAGTTATAATCCGAAAGAGTTTCTAGGGATGTTCTTATAATAATGGGACTATAATGGTAACATAACAAATGTATCAAAATTTACCAAATTTACGAAAATGTTTCACTAATATATTAAACGTTACGTAATCACTGGCTCTAGTCGTCTAGTCCTTAAGACAGATCTAGTAGGCACCTATAGAATATAGATATCTAAATAATCTACAATTCAGTGTCCATTCATAGCATCACCGTACACACCGGTTCCGAAACAGCCCAATTTTTCCAGCATCACTGATGATTTTAGGATAATATTATGATTAATATTAATTTAACTTACGGCTACCGTATTAATGATAAGTAATAACAATATAAATATAATATATCCTAGACTGACAAACTGTCTTCGTTCAGAATTCTTTTTAGAATACAATAAGTTATTATGATATTTTATTGCTGAATTCGAATAAAATATCATCTATAATGGATAATATAATTATAATTGTGTATAATTATACATAATAATATAATATTCAATGCCCACTTGTAGTCTACAGTGAAGCAGTGACATTAACATACCTGCTTTTTGTATTATATAATTTTATCTTAAACGCTGCAGCTGTCTAAAAATATAAAGTTATTTAAATTGTAACTACCTATACATATATGATATATCCATTATGAATAATACAACAATCGTAGGTACGTCATTATACTTTTTAATTGTTTGAGTTTTGACGCCGAATTCGAAAACGTTTATTAGATGACAATAGAAAATAGTAAATAAAAAGTCGGTATTAGGTAATAAATAATAATAGTGAGATAACAATAATTATTGTGTTTAATAAAGCGTTCAAAATCAATTTACAAATATTGGTTTTCAAAACACTGTTTTTGGTCATTTTCCAATTGAATTTATGTATACAACTATAATACAATTATATGAGTGAGATTTTATGTTGGTACCTTCTATCAATTTACTATAAGTATAATGTATTTATTTTATTAGCAATTGGCAAAAAAAACTAAAAAGGAAACTCCCTATGCAGAGTATAGTATATCATTGGTCAGTCACTGTAATGAATGTGTTAAATTTTAATTTAATGATAGTATTTCCTATAATATTTTTAATTTTGTTTATATTTATATCACTATAAGTAATTTGTTTTTCTATTAGTACTTACTACTTAGTAGGAACTAGTTGAACTTATTTTTGCAAAAAAATATCAATGGCGATGTTGTAGGCAATGTCGTAGACAGGTTTGAATATTTTTGTGGTATAAATACTAAGTAGCTTGAAATCAGTCTGAAAATTTTTAAAATGACTTTGTGGATAATCATAATTTAAGTTAAGTGGAATACTGAAATGTTTCAAATTTCTTTGATGAATATTTTTGAATTAATAAAATAACATAAATAATTTAAGGAAGATTTGTTATTTTATGTGTGAATATTGTGAATATTTTATATTTCAATGTCGTAAAAATTTGAAATTTAGTCATAAAAAAAGAAAAGTGTATAGCCGTGTATGTTAACACTGATATATACAATAAGGAGTTGAGTGTGCCTCATCATTTAGCTAAAATTTAGCCAGCTTGATTATGAATATATTAAATTTACATTTGATGATAATTGAGAACTAAGATTTTAAAGAGAATTAATTGAACTTTATAAAAATGCTTCTAAAAAATAATGATTTTATGTATTTTTGATTTTTTTTTTTAATAAGTAGGTAAATCACAACTTATGAATTATGTATAGTAAGTATAAAAAATGTTGTATTTATTTTTGCCTATTATGAGTTTTTTTATCCGCATGATTTATTTCAAATGTTTCATTTTTTACTACATTATAATATATTGTCGACAGTAGTAGCATGAAATATAATTAATATATAATGAGATGATCCAACGACATAGAGACAAATTTTAAAAGTAATAACAAAGTCTCATATAAAAAAAACGGGTACAAACCAAGAACGACCATCCTAAAAGAACCAAACACATTGATTACAGATAAAATCGAAATAACTGAAAAAATCAGAGGAATGTTTGAGACGATACTACTTAAAACAATACAAACAGAACCTGAAGATAAATATACGATAACAGTAGAACAAATGATACATGAACCAACAACGGAAGAAATAGAAATGGCAATTGAAATTCTAAAAAATGGTAAAGTACCCGGTGAAGATGATATAACAACAGAGTTACTAAGAAAGAGTAAGAAAACTGTGATGAAAAAACTAGAACAAATTATTATAAAAGCATGGAGGGAAGAAGAAATACCAGAAGCCTGGAATTTGTCGATCCTATACCCTATAAACAAAAAAGGGATATTATGAATTGCAAAAATTATAGAGGCATCTCCTTACTAGATACATCATACAAAGTTCTATCAAATGTACTCCTTAATAAACTCAAGTCATATGGAGATGAAATAGTCGGGGAGTACCAAGGAGGCATTAGAAGGGGAAAATCAACGGTGGATCATTCATATATAATAGTTTTTTTATAGTTATTTATAATATACCATTTGTAGATTAAAACAGGCATATGACTCTATTAATCGGGAAAGTGTATCGAAAGCCATGGGAAAGTTTGGGGTACCAGCAAAAATCACAAGAATGACAAGAGAATGTGTTCAATTCTCTAAATGAATGGTCAAATTTAACGGCCAACTATCGAAGGCATTCACGATCAACACAAGACTGAAACAGGGAGATGCACTTTCGCCAATGCTTTTCAACATTGCGTTGGAGGAAGTGGTTAGAAATGTATTAAGCTTCGGTAGAGAAGTTAAACTACAAGAATCTAAGACCATCAAACTAGTAGCATACGCTGATGACAAAGTATTACTGTCCGAATCTGAGAGCGACCTTGAGGGTATGGCAGAATCTCTCATGAATGAAAGTAAACAAATGGGCTTAATTATAAATATAGAAAAAACAAAGTACATAATATTGTAACTGTAAAAATAACAGACACAATAATTTGATAGTAAAATATATGGAGTTCGAGTTGGTTAAAAACTTTAAATATCTAGGGATGGATTTGAGCCGTGTCGGACAATAACCACAAAGAAATACAAAATAGAATAAACTCAGCTAACAAGTGATTCTTCGGATTAAAGACAATATTAAAATCTAAATTAATCAGATCTAAACTAACTTTATACAAAGTAATATGATACGCCCGATAACGATATATACGTGTGAAACCTAGGCCACAACAAAAACAGACGAGCAAAACCTAGCAAGATTTGAGAGAAAGGTGTTACTACCAGATTTTTGGCCCCAGAAGACACAAAAAAACGTAAATGAGTTAAGAAAGAATAAAGAGGTAATAAACATGTTAGAAGATTTAGATATAGAAACTACTATGAAAAACAAAAGGATAAGTTGGGCAGGGCATGTATGGTGAGGTCGAGAACAGACGATTGGTCAGGTCACCTGCTGGAAGCCGAAGAGTAAAGACCACTCGGCCGTCCAAGACAAAGCTGAATAGACATGATCCATAAAGATTTGGATATGCTGAGAATCCTGAACGGTGAAGAACTAGCCACGGATAGAGAAGATGGAGGTAGGTAGTTGTGGTGGTAAAGGACGGAATGGTCTATATTAAGCCAAAAAAAAAAAATAATAATAATAATAATGAGATGATCAAAATAAATTATTATTAAAGGAATTTCGATGAAAAAAAAAATAATATGCATAATATTATAATACATAAAATAGGATATAAATATAGGTACCTAGCCTGATAACTAGTTGGAAAATATTATAATAGAAAATTGATTTTTGAAATAAAAATAAAATAAAATAATTTAGTTTAGAGGGCTGCATGAATATTGCTCACAAAGCATTATTTTTTTAACAATAATTTTGGATTTATTTGTTAACTTTAAAAACTGATTTTCTAATATTTTCTTTTTCGCTACATTTTTGCACATCCATAATTCATAAATTTGTTAGTATATTTGGGTTGGCCAAGATTATGAGCGTTCAATTTACAATTACAATAGCAATATTTTACTTTGGCTAAAAATATTAGTTTTTATGCTGGAATATAAAAGAATAAATTATTCTCATGTAAATTTCTCTATTCAGTTTTAAAGTCAATTTACATAACCATAAGTTATAACACGTATTTCTGCTATATTTGTCTATTTATTATTAGTGTACCAGTGTACCTACTTAGATGAACTTGGTCGATAATTATTAGTTCAATACATATTTTATAATTTATTCGTGGCCATTAAGGTATGTATATTATTATGTTAAACTGAAACAACATACATATTATATAGTGCTCACTCCCATATATCCTTTTAATAGTTGCTACGTTTATAGAAATTATACCCTGTCGTACTAAATATATATATAATAGGTATATTTATTCAAATTCTGATTTTTAGAAATTTTTCAACCTAAAGAATATATTTTTTGATATTACATATTTGTACAACGTACTTAGGAATGTTCCGTGACGAAGACGATACAAACTTCCATTTTTAAAATGAGGACACCCTTTCTCACTAAAAATTTTTAAGTGGACAATTTTCTTGAAAATGTTGATGTACCTGAAAAAAAATCAAATGAGTACTTTCTGAGTTATTAAAATGTTAATACTAAGAATAACAATCCTTAAAAACAATTTTATAAAAATAAAAACTATATACACCTAATATTAGGTGTAGTATTTAAAAGGTATATTTATTATATTTTATCATCATTCTTACAAATTGTTTATATTTATAAATCAATAGTACTTAGAAGTTAGTACTTAATTAATAATTTGTTCAAATCATAATGCTCCAAATCTACTTAACCCATTTACCATAGACATAGGTATTATTATTAAAAGTATTAAAACTCGCTTGAATATTGTAATAGATAGGTATATACATTACAATAATTCCCTCAAAAACAAAATATACATATTATATACCTGCTTATTGATTAAAAATTGAAAAGGGTGGTTTATATTTGAAAAATGGAAGTTTTTAGTGTCACAAGATTATTTTTAATTGGTACCAACGTTTCAAGAATTCTAAAATATGCTTCAATTGTATTTAAACATTTTTAAAATCAATTTTTGAAAATAATAAGCATAATTTAAGCATACAAATGGGGTGAGCAATTGAGCATGCTTAAAAATCACTCTGTATAATATTAATGTATAAAATTTTAAAATCAATTTTGAAAATAATAAGCATAATTTAAGCATACAAATGGGGTGAGCAATTGAGCATGCTTAAAAATCACTCTGTATAATATTAATGTATAAAATGAAAATAACAAGAGATAGGTAAACATTTTAACTGCATGATATCATAAATTCATTAACAATATTTACAGTTTACACTTTGCAGGTAAGTGTTATTTAAGAACGCGAATTACCATTTTTTTTTTTAACAAATAAGGAGAAGTCCAAATTACAAACAAATTTCCGGTTAATTTATTGACAATAACAAATAGCAATGCATTATCATTAAAAGGATGTCAGTGCACTATTTATTTTTTTCTCTCCGAGTCACCCAATACCCATTAATTTTCATTAATAATTATGAAAAACAAAAATGTTTAACATAAAATTAACTACCGTTTATAGTCTGTTGTATGTGTCGTTTACTTTACCTGGACCAATAATTACTTTTTATTGAGAAGTATGAAATAATATGTGTATCAACTTTTAGTAGATATAGCCATATAGGTAGCTATTAGATAGTAATATGACTCGGAAAATTTCTTTGAAAACCACTGATTTAGATTGTTTAGACTCACAAATACTCTAAATAAATTATTTTAAATTTTACTTCAAATGAAAAAAATTTGATAAATGTAAATAAATAATAATATTAATTAATAATAATAATAATAGAAAATTACTACCGTAATATTTGAATTTAATAAATAATATTGGGTTCTTTGATCTTTCATCACAAAATATTACGTTGGTTATTTGAACTTAAAAGTTTTATACCATCATACAAATGTACAATGCTTATTAGTTTATTACATTTTATAATAAAGACACCAACTTTGTTTGGTTACCTGGTGCAGAAATTATCTTTTAATTTATTAATATTTTCCTGTCAGCTTTGAGAAAATTTGTAATACACGTCCATTTTGAATATGTGACATACTACACCATTTGCATTAACGATCAGTACCTACTCGATACTGGATACTGTGATTTTATTCTAATTTGTGTTGGTACCTACGTGTTCGGTATTTCTAACATAATTAACATAATTATGTAGGAGATTCGACGATATATATTATAAAACTTAGGTATGTAAAATATTACCGTACACACAATATAAATCATAATAATATTATACCATATCTATACATTTAGAAATATACAAATATTTCTTTATATTAAGTACATTATTCGCATTATTAGCTATTGCATTAAGGATTTGAAAATAAAGTTGCTCATAATATTCAAATATATAGTTAAATACTCCAAATACACTCTGTATAATATATTGTGTATATCGTTTGTAAAATGCTTAGGTATATCGTACCTATATGGCTATAATACTTAGAGTGTCTGTATAAAATAGTTGTCACATTTTAATGATTATTTATTACTCATTAGTCAGTCATCATTCTCTGACAGAGCCGTTCAATCATTAAATGATGTATATACTATACGTAGTAATCCATACACGTCACTACGTCAGCTGTATGTACAGTGATAACAAAATATTTTAACAATTTATTAACTTGTCAATAATGTCCTGAAATTATTATTGTCTATTGAAACGCATAATAGTATTTTTTATTACATAGTGTAGGTAATATGGTCATTGTAACGGAATTCAGTAAATGATAATAATTTATGAAACACCATTACACCAATCATCGTTGCATGTTTCACGGCGACAATCGCGTAATGATTGTGCCTGTCAAAGTGATATAATATTATACTTTATATTTATTTTTATACATAGGATACACCACATACTGAACAGGTATAATACTTATCTATTTATTGTTTGCAAGTATGATTATACAGTCATAGACTGCTATTATTTAATTAGTTTTAATTTTATGTCAAGTTTATTATAGGTATTTGTGTTTTGCAATACATGTATTTACTTGTATTTTATAAAGATACCGAAACAAATAAAACCGAAGGATAAAATCAGCGTTTTAAATAAATTAGGAGAAAATTATCGTAAAATAAAAAAATGACCGGTAACCACGGCTACTCTTATATTATGCTATAGAGTATAGGCCATAGGGGATTGAGCTTCGGTATCTATAGTGATGATTTCAGAGTGACCATTCTTTTTGCCGTTGAGTTTCGTGACTGCTTGATTAAAAATTAAAATAAATAATAATATTGTCATACACTGCCAAAAGTCTATGTATAAATTTGTACAATGCTGTTTGTTTAAAATATTCCAATAGCCAGTAGATGTAATCGATTGCCAAACTTGTTATAGTAAAATACAATCGAATGTTTTATTTGAATACCTATTAATTTTTGCCAACATTCGATAATATCATAAGTAATGTTAATAATATTACAATCGATAAATTAGTTAATTGTCTTAAAAATGTCTTACGTTTCACTGTTTTAGTTCCACTTGAAGAATTTATAGCTTCATACTTCTTATATAAACAACCAACTAGCTAAAAAGTAAAAACCATTAATTATAACTTATAAGTTGCAATTGATTGATTATTTTGCGAAGTAGTCTTAAAATTAATTTCAAATATTACAATTATTGTGTACACGCCACGCCACTACATTGGAATATTAGAATAATAATTTTTCTGTCTAAAAAGAGAACTTAAGTCTAAAACATTTGTAAGTCCATAGATTATGTTTTCCCTGAATCTAATATAATGTAATATAATAATACAAAAAAATTTAGTTTATCAAAAGACAAATACTCAAAATATGATCATTATTTATTTTAATGAAATAATTAATAATTTTGTATATGAAACGAAATAATAGGTAATTAGATAGGCAACTTAATTTACATAAAAGTCCATTAATTTAACAAAATCGATATTGATTGATGGGGAGATATTTCGCGACTTCCATGTGGTTGAAATTAATACCAGTTAAAATTGTTTTAACTAATCGTGAAATAGTATGCGGGTAATGTTGTAATCATCACGCTATTATATTGTTGGAAATGTTGGAAATTCATTGAAATTTAAAATAGACAACTTGCATAGAAATCTTTTATTAAAATTTTATATTTATTTTACGCTTATGAGTTATGACTGAGAAAACAACAATTGTAATATACTTAACTGTAAAAAAAAAAATTATAATTTTAGGTATAGTGAAATGTTTCAAATTTCAATGATTAAAATTTTTTTTAATGTTATAGGTTTTAATATAAAATTTAAAATTCAAATGCTCATAAAAAATAAATGTGGCCTAGGTATTGAGATTAGATCTATTGAGTATTTAGGTGTGTGTAATAGCTGGTTATTATTCTTTTCTTTTGCCGATGTACCAAATAGGTACCAACCTACTATAAACCTATACATCTATACATATAACATAATAATATACCTATTTAATAATTATTGATATTGTACTGTATCTGAAAATAATAAGCACATATCTAAGTACCTACCTACACGGCTACATCGTTTTCATAACCAAACGCGTTACGAACAATATTATGCTTTGTGAATTTAATTTTTATTAAAATAAAACAGACATTACGAAGTGTAACCTCTGCGTATTGTTCACACGATCGTTTTTCGTTTGTTTCAACTTAAAATTCTGTTTATCAACTCTGACCGTAGCATTCTTCACAGTGACAACCATGGCCGTTAGAGAGCGCAACTATTATGGTAACCTAACGAGAGGATACTTACGTTTATCCCATATACAGTTATTTTGCTGTATTTCTAATATAAATTGTTCGGTATCGAACGGCATTTTAAACCTAAAAAAACGTATTTTACCTAGTATGTATAATAATTAATAATAAATATTAATTAATAATAGCTGGAATATTAAATATCACTAAAATACAAATATTAAGTGCACACAAGTCAACTGAATATTCATAAATGACAAATCCGCTGGAAAAAACCACGGTTGGCGGACGATAAAAACCGCGACCGCGCGCGGCTAAACCGCTCCGTGTGTAACCAGCTTTAGAGGATGTCATCGCACTATATTTGTTTTCTCTCTCTGCCCCACGTGCAACACAGACAAAACACATTTAGGCAAAATCCTTTTTTTTTATGTTTTTAAATAATCTTAGAGTAAAATCATCCATTACAAAAATTGTAGGTCGAGAATAATATTTTTGACATAAGTACCGATACCTATTATATTTTATTGTCATTTGGTTTTGTATTTAACTTTCAAAATAAGCAATTAATTGTTGTAAATCTAAATGATGTTTAAATTGCTTTGACACAATATTTGGACAAATCGATATGTCATTCTCTCAAAAATATTATTCTCCTTTTTGAATTGGTAAGATTACTTAAAAACATAAAAAAAATATGATTTTGCATAAATGCGTTTTGTCTATGTTGCGCGTGGGCCAGAGAGAGAGAGAAAATAAAATATATTGTGCTGACATCCTCTTAACAAGTAATAACTTTGACATAATATGATAGGACTGATAGGTATACTTGTGAAAAATAGTAAATTAATGTAAGCAGTCTAAAAAAATTAAAAATTAAGCATTATAAGATAATATTAGAACGGAGATAATTTCCCTTTTACTAGTAGCATTGATAAAGGTAATTTTATTTTTATATTGATCATTTTTAAAATGTATCAGCATATTAATGCAAGACAAGTTTGATAATACAACATTATCATTTAATAAAAAGTACTACGAACTAAGTTGTATATGTATGTATATTGTATATATATATATTATATATATATATATTATATATGTATATGTACATCTTAGTTGGTAATAAGTAGTATTTAGTAAAAAGGTAATTTAGGTTTGATCATTAGACATACATTTCTTCAGTTACTTAGCATAAAAAAAATTTCTGATGTTCGCAACTCATTGTACATTTTGACGTTTATCCGATTGGAAATTATCCTATAGGTTACTATAAAATTGGTGTCCCAATAATTGGTTTCTGGACGACCAAATATATGTATTAGAGTAATAGAGTAACCGATAACATTATAATATAATACCATTTATACCTAATTTATCAGTTTATCACCATTAACATAATAATTCGTTAATTTTGGTTAATAAATCATTATAACTCATTGTAGAACTTTACTGCTTGTAATAAATAATCATTTCTAAAGCAGTACGTTAAAAATGTATATTTCATAATTTTATAGAAATACAGGGGTCACCATTTATTATGATCACGGTTAATGTTTTCAATCGTCTAATGTTATCGAAAAGTATAAGTACGAGCTGATTGTATACTTATATGTGTAAATTATGCCGGTTATTGTAATCGATACGCCGCATAATGTTATTAGAAAATTGGTTGAAAATCGATGAAAATATACCTACTACATCAAATTTTACTGTAGAAAGTATTGTACATGCTTTATCACAAACAAAACCTAGAGAAATTGAAAACGAAGAAATTGAGCTCGACGCTCGAGCCACAAACAAATACCGAAAAACCTCCCAAGTTCTTTTGAGAGAGGCCCCACGAGTATTACAAAGAGAAGTGCGACAACATTTATCCAATTTTGAATTACAATATAAATACGAACATTTTATCAATGATCTTTTAACGGTAAAAAAAAAAACAGACATCAATTAAAAAATCCTACCTATTGTTCAAGTTAGTAGTAGTTAATATTTATTCAGTTTTTATTTTTTTTAACAATTTTTAATTTGGTATACCTACAACCTACATAATATATACTTTAATAAGCTGTCAATAATAATAAATTAAATAATTAAATTTTTTAATAACTATATGTATATCAAATTAAACACTAGGTACATTATTATTATTTTTTCAACTTTCATTTAGTGTTATCAATCGAATTATGTTATCAGTTATGTTCCGTATCAAAGTGATCACTGTATTTCAAGTGAAATATGTTGTTAGGTACTTCGAATTCGGAACCCTCTTAATTATTATTACCTTATCATAATATTACCTATACTGTTTATATGTATATTTGTTCTGTAAAATACATATGACACTTATTTTTGGAAATTCTTAGCTTAAAATATACAATTTAATTATGCAGGGCTTGAAACCGAAAGTATTTTTTCCAATTCAATCGGTTGCGGATATTGGTATTTATTTTAGCCAATTTTGATTTCGGTTTCGATGTCACTGTTTATTTTTTCCGATTTCGTTTCTGGTTTTGAATATCAATTTTTACGCACAATCAGTTTTCGACAAAATCGATTTTGGTTTTTGATGTAACTTTAAAACAAATGACCATAGATACATGAAATTTTCACCGAATGTTTATATAAGTTATATTCTATCCATCATGCAATTTTCAAAAATATTCGACTTAAGTTGAACTATTCATAGGTGTTTGCAATTTTCGATAATTATTAGTTTTTTTTCTATAAATATCGATAAAAATTTATTTGTTGGGTAGAAAAGCTTGAAACTTTAATTCAAGGCTTCTAACACATTGTAACAATAGCAGTTAAAAGATATTAAAAATACATAGGCACGATTTTTTTGTATAAGCATTTAAAGTTCAAATTTTGACTAATAATACGTAAACATTACGGCAATGTTCAAATTATCTTAGATAGAAATTCATAAAAGTTTTTCTTTTTAGGTCTATGATTTGAAAGGCTCCTAACATATTTTTACAATTGCAGTTGAAAAATAAAATAAATACAGTCACAATTTTTTTTTATAAGCATTCAAAGTTTAAATTCTGACAACATATTATTTAAAAACCACGAAAATTCGCTAATTATTTTATGCTAGAAATTCATAAAATTATTCTAAAATAGCTATTTAAAAGGACGGTGGTAATAGGTAGGTACCTACCGTCTTGTTAGAATAGTCCACAGACTATTTTTTACAATGGAATGTTATCGAAAAGCGTTTTTTTAAATTTTTTATTTTATATTATATAGTTATATAGTTATATCTAAAACTTGACTGAAACTCTATAGGTACGCGTTGTACGTAGATAATAAGAATGTATAATACGGAACAATTTTTAAACAAAATATATATATATATTTTTTTTTAATAAGAAATCTTTATATATTATATTTTTATATCTATATGTTTAGGGAAAACTGGTTATATTATTACTATTAATAAAGATAAACTTGATTTTAACAAATAATGAGTTAACTCAAAAAAAAAAAAAAAAAAAACTATGATGGGTGATTTAAATACGGCTGATTTACGAACTACAGAACATGAAGCGCGGCGTACTATTGCCACTCGAATATACTTAATTAGATATTTATAATTTTCATATTTTTTAAAGATGCTGTGATGCCTCAATCTATGATGATAAACAGCTTGTAACAAAAATTAATAAAATAAGAACCAGTAATTATTCAGTATTCTGCAGTTATACCAAATACTTGAAATACTAT
The DNA here is from genome assembly GCF_037042655.1 of Diuraphis noxia. Lineage (NCBI taxonomy): Eukaryota > Metazoa > Arthropoda > Insecta > Hemiptera > Aphididae > Diuraphis > Diuraphis noxia. The sequence goes on from NW_028301711.1 coordinate 55,118,054, forward strand.
AATATATTATAGTATCTATTTGATAATACGAAAAATACAAAAACTTCTTTTAGTTTTCACTCGTCAGAAATTCAATAGTTACTTAATGGCTAATATAATCCATAGATACCATATTATACGGTTAATAATAATATTAATTATTATGCCTCACGAACTCCAGTATTACATTTTTAGAAATGTAATGGTTCGAGATAACAATATTTATTTAATAGTATTATAATCATAAATATTATAACCTTGAGTAGTTCGGTATTTATTTATTATGATGATATTAAGCTACCTAGGTATATTGAATCTTTTAATGCAATACTTTCATTGAGCATAGATTAAAACTGAGTAATTTTTAAATTCAATAATAATCTATGACTACCAGACTACATATTATATTATGCTAATGTATTGAATATTCAATGTGATTAACGATATAACTGTTGCCTATCTATCCTATATATATTATAATTGATAGTAATTAATATATGCACAACTCATTGAGAAAATATGAGATAAAAGAATGTTAAAAATTGTAATTAACAATTGTTTCATCATCTAAGTGATTTTTAAACACTTGTTACTTGTAAGATGTCATAGCTAAATAGTTGAATAATTATCGCTATAAAAATTTATTTTTGTCGATAAAAGCATTTTAAAGTTTCCTATTTAACTACATACCTATTTTACGTGGTAATACTAAATAAAAATAATACGTTGTGTATATTTATATTTACAATTATTAACAATGGTTTTGTTGGAAAATTCCCGATCGATGGAAAGAAGTACTACTTTTTTGTACTTAAATATTTATGAACAAAATAGTATAAAATAAAAAATTATTCAACTTAAATTGGTTTAGGTTTAACTAATAAAGTTTCTCTATAATTAATTTTGTTTAGAATCTATATAATTATATTTAATAATCTAAGACAAATGACAACGTATGTTAATCATATAATACACACTGACGTAGTGACGTTGATTATAGCCTTGATTATTACATTTTAATTTTTTAACTAGCAAACACATTTAAAATCAAACTTCTAATAAATTTTTACATTAAGCGCATAATAATATTATCAATGATTAAAAAAAAAAATGTCTCTAACAACACTTCATAAATTATTAAAATAAATACTGAGAATGATATGTTATTAAAACTAATTAAAATATAAATTGTTTGTAGTTGTATGGAATTATATAATAGTATGCATAAGCTAGACTAGTACCTAAAAAATCGTTTACCTATTAAATATACAGAGTAGTTGAGTGGAATAAAGCGACAGTGTCAACACATATCATCACCGGTTTGAAACCGGCCATGGTCGGTCAGCCTTTATCTCTCTTTCTTTCTCTCTCTAAGCACTAGGCGTTAGGCAGGCGACTGTACAAAGTAAAGACTACTGAAAAGAGAGACCAATATCCTCAGCAGTAACGGGAAATCACTACAAAGTATAAGAATTATCAAGTACTACATAACAGTTTAAACTGGTACAAATTAAAAATGCTTAGAGTTTAGACTGCTGGTAAACTCAACCTAAAATGTTATAAAAAATAACTATGAAAAAACTAGATATAAAATATTAGTATTATTATTATTAAATTTAATACTAAATTTTATTAATTTTTATTTTTTAGATTCTGAGCATAGCGAATGAATGCATTTATCTTACAATGATGTGTGTTTTATTTTCTGTCTGTCATCAACATTTGAGATAGGTAGTGAAAAATATATGAAAACACCCTACCTTATTTAGTCAATATAATACTGAATTTATTATGTGTTTTGTTAATTATTAATTACTTTATGTCGTCAAAATGTTTTGTTATATATATATAAGTTATATTAACCGGTATTTTTAATTACTTTCTGTTGTCATATTTAGGTTATTTAAATGTATGTAAAATGTAATTGCACATTTGGGCCTTGTGCCCGTTATATAATAATAAATAAATAAAATTAAATAAATAAAATCATATTTCATACATAGAAACATTTTCGAAATGTTGATTCTTTTTGAGCTATTTATATGAGATTTTTTCTAAATTTCTAAATTAATTTTAAGTTGAAAATTCAAAAAAGTTCATACTTTCATAGCTATCATTAAAAATTTTAATAGAAGATTCCTAAGTAGCTTTTCTACCTCTACTAAAAAAAAAATTCAACGGAAGGATATGTTATCTATATACCTATGCTAGGTATGAGATATTTTCAATCTTTTTTTTTTAATTAATAGGTAAATTATATTATGCATACAAGTAGTCAGAATGGCACAATGTTTTCATTCTGAATTGTTTTTCATATTCAATGATTTATTATAGAACTCAAAACACGTCGTTTATAATGATTTGCTCTAATACGCCTCTACATGTAATGTACATCAGAATGGTACCAAATAATTTACATTTTTAATTTTCCCAAATAAGAAAATATTGATGATACTGAGCTAATGTACTCGCACTTTTCGTCAGTTTTTTCACGCTCATAATATTCTTTTTTATTAATTTACGTGTAAATTGTAAAATGTACTTACGGCCTACCAGTATTATATCCCATTATCATAATTATTATTGTGTAAGCTACTCGGCAGTTAGAAATTATCGTTTTAAAGATTGATTGATTTTGTAATCAACAAAAACAAAAAAATTGTCTCAACTAATATCGTAATCAGGGTAATGGAGTACTTGATTAAAATACTAAGCTAGTAAATTAGATCATCACATACAATTTAGTATGCAATTTTAAGAGGACGCTACACAACCATTTGTTGTCTCCGTCTTACAAGTGCGTAACATGGCAAATTTTACACTCAGCAGATCACGTTTAGCTCCGTTAGTTTAAAAATTAGAGTGAATCGACCTATTATAAAACTTAATGTTAATAACATTATCTGTGATTGTATGTGAGTTTTTTTTATCGATAGTACAATTTTGTAGTAAGTTATACGTATATAAAAATCGTAAATTAAAAATGCTCATAACTAACCAATTTATCGTAAAAAATTCACATATAAACACACATGTTACAAACTTGTAAGACGGAGACAACAAATTGAACAAATATGTGTGTAGCATCCTCTCAATCCGAAACTATTCACGCTGATTCACTAATATTATTATTTCACAAAGTATTTTACCTCGTACTTCATTCATATCCATTCAATGTTTCAATTTAAAGCATATTTTAAAGAAGAATTTTTTATTATGGAATTTTAATCACATCTGAGGTCGTAATAATAAGTTTGAATAATGTCGCAGGTCGTTTTAGTTATTTTATCATTTGTTTATCTGAAAATTTATGATAATCTGTCAGGTTTCTGTTATGGTTATATTATGAATTTGCAAAGAGTTTTTAGAAGAGTATCAAACGGGTAGCAGCCTAGCCGGTAGGTATTAAAGTTTTTGTGGTCTGTAAATTGTAGATTGTAAGGATATGTTATAATAATATTAAATTTTTTCGGTGGAAAATAATTTTATACACTTAAATATATATAATAAATATTGGTAGTGAAAAGCTCAAAAGCCTAAATATTTACTCTAATTTTAAATTCTAATCGAATAATGTCTGATCTTATATTTAGCTGGTATTTTAGAATATTAGACAAAAAAAAAATTTCTTGTAATTTTTTTTGAAAAAAGCCCGAGAAAATAAAAAAAAAAATCCGACAATTTGATTTGGTTTCTGGTGATGTAATTCAAAAATTAAAAACCTTGTATATTTTATACTTCAACTAAATGTTTATTTGATTATTTTCTATTTGTTATATGATTTTTAAAATATTTTGACACTTTTTGAGCTTTAACATTTTCAGTTTTCAATTGTTTTGGTTATTTGGTTTCCAATAATAATGTCGCCAAAACTTTTTTTCCTATGTAGTTGAAATATTGAAATAGATTGAAATAATTATATAAGGTTCTGTAAATTGTTATTAAACTATATTAAAGAAATTAAACATATTAAAAATACCAGTACATATGTAGGTATGATTTTTTTTAAAGTATTTAGAGTTCGAGTTTGGACGTAATTAGATATTTTCATGAAAAATAACGATTTAAGTTTTTTTGTTATAATTCGTTGGTACTTAAAATGTTTAACGAATATTAGTTTATTATATTACACACAATGACATTTTAAAATGTCAATGTTTCCGATAAAAATTAATTGTGTGTCTGTAACAACTGTATTACTAATACTTAATAGTAATATATATGACTATAATATAAATGCAAATATATCATAGTATCATACAATATAATTTAGTCTTTACTCTTCTGTGTGTGTGTGTGTGTGTGTGTGTGTGTGTGTGTGTGTGTGTGTGTGTGTGTGTGTGTGTGTGTGTGTGTGTGTGTGTGTGTGTGTGTGTGTGTACGTATGTTACGGCGACGGCGGCGGAAAGGCGTGTTCCGAGTGAGAGAATTATTATTAACAACTAATGCAACTTTTAAATAACTTACTTATAATAATAACAATTCAAAGAATTAGAAGCTTATAAATTATAAGCAATTAAAGCCATTTCACTATTATTTGAAGAAAAAAAAGGTAAATAAGGTATAATGAATAATGAAATACTCTTTTATTCCAAAATTAAACATCATTCGTCTTTCAATATCAAAATATTAATTATTTTAAAATTTAAATAAGCGAAAATCGACGGATTCTATAATCCGTATATAAACTTCTGTTTTAATAGTGAAAAACTAATAATTAATGAGATTTTTGAGGCTGTTTATTTTTGGAAAGTTTGGCAATATTTTTATCTATTATTGAATTATTGGACACATATGAGAAACACTATATTTATATTGGATATACAGATAGTATTCTAAGTAATTTTGTACGTAAGATAATTTTTTGTCTTTTCAACTACAATACATTTTTTATTTTTTATATATAATTTAATAATTTTTTTTGATTCTCGGATGAGCCGTGCATGGCGCCCCTTAAATGAGCTCGCGGTGTCCTTAGGGCACCGCGGTGCACAGGTTGGGAACCGCTCCTTTATATCAACTAAATGATTAAAATTGAATATAATATACTCCTCAGTTAAAAGGTACATTCGACACCTACAGCATGTAAAGCAGAGTGATTACCTACTTTTCCCATTTTTATTATTTAAATCATAAAATTTTTACTAATATTTTTGGTATGGTGACCATACATTATATACAATTATATAAATAGACTTATAGACGCGATGTGGTTGTAGTTCCCGCGTTAGTTTATATATGGTCTATAATGATGCTGATTCACAAATTAAGTTTTCTGGGCGTATGTGGAACTTGGTATTAATTTTTCAAACTATTTTATGCAGAAAAATTTTTGTATCAACATTAATTATTATTAATAGAAAAAAAATTTGAAAATTGTATGTCTGTAATTAGCTCAAAAAGAGTCAAAATATTTTGAAAATATTATGGTGTATATAAAATGCTAATAAAAACATCCAGTAAAAATTTCATATAGGTATCGGCGGTTTTTTTTTTTAGGTGCAACAAAAATATAAAATAGATTTCGTCGAAAACTAGTTTGAGTACAATATTACACGTTATTTTTTTTATTCTTTCTTAAAGATATTGAACTACTAGGAATTTTCAATTAATTTATCTTAAAAATTATACTTAGTAGATTCATTTTTCTTTCAAAAAAGATACATAAATGAAAAATCTATGTTTTGACTAGTTGACTACTTATTGCATACCCATACAGACACAAAAAATGAAATGAAAAACATACATCATTGTAAAATCATCGTTTCGCTCAGTCTAAAATAAAGTATTAAAATAATAACTAGTAGTTAGTACTATATGCCTATATATTATAATAAACTTTTAAGAAACATTTATGACATTCTTGTGATTTATTATGTTATACTGCTATATTCAATCATCAATCAAAATATAAATCATTGACTCATTGCCAGTAATAACGGCTCTAGTCATTAACAGCTATATTATTTAGAATTTTATAAAAAAAAAAAATAATTCAGTAGTTGTGCGAGTATATTATCATTATTAATAACAATTAAACATTGTTAATTGTATTTTAATTATTCATTGAGTATATTCTCATAACAAACTCACACGCTCTAGTCTCTAACCCCTGTCAATAACAAGTTTGCAATTTTATTTTTATATCATTTGTAACACGAACGTAGTTTGTTTAATTTTAAATAAACAAACAATTAATATTTTGTCACTTGAATTCTAAAATCATTTCGAGCACATGCTAACAATTGTTGTAGATTTCAAAGTTTTATAATAGTACCTACAGCTTATTATTACCTATATAGGTACTTAAGTAATAGCTACGGCGTTTGGCGTTTGTAGGCTAAAACAAAATACACACTATTATAGTTATAGGTACAAAATATAATAATTATATATCTTTAAGTAACAATAAAAATATACTATTTACAAGCGAAGTTATATTTCAATTTTTAATTATATATAGTGGTGAATTTAAGGATTCAAATTAAGTCAGCAAATTCGTAGGAGGGACATCGTACAAAACGTAACATAACTACGAAATTGATGTAACATAATCTAACTTAACAATGGTAAGTTATATATTGTAGTTAGTAATATAAAATGTATTTTTTTATTTGTAGCAGTGGCGTGACGAAGGATTATATTTGAGGCACGTGCCTCAGTTTGAGGGGTGGTGGGTGTCCTCAAAGATCATCTGATGTGTTAAAAAAGCATTATTATTTAAATGAATAAATATATTTTATCTTAAAAAATGTTTTTAATGTTTTTTGTGATGGGTGGAGTGGGTGGTTGGCCTGACAATATAACTGTGCCTCATAACTTAATGAAGTTCGCCACGCCACTGATTTGTAGTACCTACCTAGATATAAATCTATAAAGCAGGGAAGTTGGTAACGCTCTATTATATTAGGTATCATTGTATCAAGAAAGTTACTGTAATGCATGCAAATATGTCAAACACGCAGCCCTCAGTTCAATTTTTTGTGACCCGCGGATATCAATATTAATCAACAAAAACATAAGATAATAATTTTAAAAAATAGAACATTAATGCCGTGTCAAAATCATCTTAGATTCTTAGGGACGCTTTCACCAAATACTTTAAACGTCGATTACGCTTAATCGACTGATAACAGTTATTTAACCGGCCAAATTCGGCCGATTAAACCCCGGTTTAACTTAATCGTAGTTTAAAGTAGTGGTGAAACCGGCTCTTAGAGAATGGTTTATTTGGTTTTATTTTCTGATAAACTGTAATCAAATAAGAATTTTAGATTCTGAACGAAGTGATGAATGTATTGATTTTACAATAATGTGTGTGTTTTTTTTTTTGTGTCTGTGTAAAGCATAACTAATCTAAATAATTCTTCGATTTCAAACTTTGGGGGTGTGTTCACCGATGTAAAAGTGAATCTCCTTGGTGCATTATAGAGGTTAAAAGTAAACATTTTCCAACAGTTTTCAAAAAAATCAAGAAAAACAAAAAAAAAAAAATAACAGAAAAACGGGAATTTTTACGCAAAACTAGTTTTCGACCAAATCGATGTTTTTATATGGTTGTAATTCAAAAAATAATCTCTGAAAATACTTGAAATTTTCACCAAATGTTTATGTTAGAGTTATCTATATACAGTTTAATTTTCACACAATTTTTGACTTTTTTAAAGTTATTTATAGACCACTGAAATTTTTGATTTTTTGAGAATTTTTTTTTGAAGTGTCGGTAAAAAAATGTTGGATGACCAAAAAAACTTGAAAATTTAATACAAGGTTCCTTATGAGTTGTTCTTATTGTAGCTAAAAAAAATTGAAAATCGTTAGCCATAATTTTTTTTTATAAGCGTTTATAGTATAAATTTTTACGAACTTTGCAAGTAATTTTGAAGTTGAAAAATCATAAAATTTTTTGTGTTTATAACTAAGTATTAAAAATACAACACTAAGTTTTCCTTTAAATAGCTATAGAGAGAACTCGAAGCATAATTATAGGAAAAATTTTAAGTGCGTTTGAGTTTTAAAGTTATTCAAAATAGCCTAACGATAACAATTTATCCTCAAACGATTTTAAATATTTGTTATTATTCGAAAAGTATAAGTCGTAGATTCATGAAAATTTTACCAGTTATTTAGATTGGCATTTTCTTTACATGATTTAATTTTCAAAATATTTGGACTTTTTTTGAGATATTTATAGACAACTGAAATTTTCAATTTTTCTGAAAATGTTTTTTGAAGGGTTGATAAAATTTTTTTGGCCAATAAAAATACTTGAAAATTGAATACAAAGTTCCTCATAAGTTATTCTTAGAGTAATTAAAAAATTATTAAAATACATAGGCACAATTTTTTGTTATTAGCATTTGAAGTTCAAATATTGACTTAATACGTAAAAATTACGGCAATGTTCAAATTATCTTAGATAGAAATTCATAAAATTTTTTCTTTTTAGATCTAAGATTTGAAAATTTAATACAAGGCTTCTAATATATTTTTACAATAGCAGTTGAAAAATAAAAGAAATATACATGAATAATTTTTTTTTTAAAAGCATTCAAAGTCTGAATTTTGATAAAGTACATAAAAATCACGAAAATTCGCAAATAATTTTAAACTAGAAATTTATCAAGTATTTTCCTTTTACATCTAAGATATGAAAATTTAATACAAGGCTCTTAACATATTGTTACAATAGCAGTTGAAAAATAAAATAAATTCATAAACAATTTTCTTTTTAAATCTAAGATTTGAATATTTAATACAAGATTCCTTATAAATTTGTCAATCTTTATCACAAAAAAAATGTCCACTGGTAGTTCAAATTAAATTTTTATTATCATTTGAATTTCAAATATTGACAAAAATTCGTCAAAACCATGAATATTTGCAAATTATTTTGTAGTTCAAAATTCAATTGAAAAATAAAATATTTGTTTCAAAATAGAATATATGACAATATTTAAATATAATATATCCTAGACTGACAAATCATCTCCGTTCAGAATCGTTTTCTAACCTACCCTAGTCAGAGGTCCACCTCACCACCTAATGTACAGCAGAGCGACATCCACTTACCCGCTTTTTTTTTAAATATATTTTTTAGTGTTACATTTTTATGTGCGGCCAGTATATTAACCTTTTCTATATATTTGGCCTACTTGATACTTTGAGTTTGACATGACTGCTGTAATGGGTGTGTTAAATTCATAAATCAATGTATACGAAAAACTAATTTGAGCGAAGACGGTATATGTCAGCATATAATTTTACTAAGTTAATTTTTTGATATTATTATGTTTAAAGTAATTAGTTTTATTATTAGGGATTAGTGCTACAGCAAGTTAAATTAATTCTTGCCAACAAATTGTATTTGAAAATGTCATTGTGTGTATGCTGCAATTCTAAATTTTTTCATTCGAACGATTTCAGCTTGTTTAGACGTCTAGTAATATCAATAATTATTAGAGAAATTGTATACGAAACTTTTCAAATATCCAGTCAAGATATAGTAAATATGTGTAGGTAATTAATCGATTCATGTGTGACACTCTAATGTATCTTATATTCATCATCATATCGACCATCACTGGTGGAATTTAAATGAAGTAACTGTTTTAAATCATTATAAAAACTATAGTTATTGGGGCGATGTTTGAGTCAGCTGAAATAGTATTTTTAAGAATATTCACCTCATTTATTGGATCTTTAAGAACTGCTTGAGTTTTTTTTAAATAGATAATAAATCTCACTTAATGTTTAATGTTTTTTTAGAAATTTCAAATTGCCAAAGTGTACCATAAATTAGTGTTGAAATGTATAAAAGTGTACCGATCGATACGAAAAAGACTGTAACAAATACAAATTTGCTACCGATATAATATGGTCAGAGATAAGGAATAAACAGTGGCGTGGCAAAGAGTAATTTCAGAGGCAATTGCCTCTGGGATTTTTTAAATATTGGGGGTGGGTATCAAGGATTTACACGCAAATACATGTGGGGCGGGTCATCTATATGGGGGTTGCCTCTGGAATATTTTTAGTTCACCACGCCACTGGGAATAAACAAACCGAAGTAACGTAACATCATGAATTATATAACAATTTAGATATACTCATTTTATGTAGGTAGTATAAAAACATTAAAAACGTATAGTAGGTACGGTTGTAGGTGGCTGGAATTCCCTATAAAAGTGTTATTCGTAAAGTGCAGTGTCTTTAAACAAAATCATTAACCATAATGATGTTTGAAATATGAGCAAATACCAAGGGCGTATTTTAAGGGGGTGAAGAGGACATTCACCCCCCCACCATCACTTGTATTTTTTCTTTATAATACATTGATTTAATTAAAACAATTTCCGTTTGATAAATATGGTAAATTGTAATGATATCGTACTTAACATAATAAGATTTTTATGCCTACCTGTATATTTGTGTATTTTTAAGAGCTAGAAGACCCTAAGCCAAACAGTAATCATAATAATTGACCATATTACCTGTTTCCATTATGTTCTATTACTATTTACTTGCTAATATTGGCCTAAAATATATTTTTGTAGATTGAAAACATGATTACGTTCCAGAATAGGCCAAAATCGCTTAACAGGTTTAGCTTTGCTGCATGTTCACAGGCATATTTTTTTTATTTTATTTTATTATTAATTAAGGCATTCTTAGCTAGAATAGCTATCTAAGCCTACTGATATATACAAATTAAAGGCATATTGTTATATCAGTTGATGATATAAAATTTTCTAAAATGAAGAAAAGGAAAATTGAATTTGTTATTTGAGAATTTCAGTATTTGACTACCTACCAACCTTATGTTGGTATATATTTGCTATAGGTATATATATTAAATCAATATTTAATAATTAAATCTGGCATACTCATATTTTAATTTATTTACGTGAAAAAAGAAAAATTAGTTTCACATCTACCATGGTCTTGACTCAAATACGCGCTTGAGGTCCACGAACATTTACCCGGTTGTCAGATCCAGTTCCACTGATACGCCCTTAATGAAGAGTGAAACTAATGCAACCACAGATTAAGTAGCAGCGGGCACAAGTTTACGTATGTACCTACTTTGAACAAACGAAATACACTATTAAAACATTGAAACATATAATTATAAATGCTCGCATATATACCTACCACTGTTAAATATAAGTAAGATGTAGGTAATTAACAATTGTATTCCATACATTCATATTATAATATAATATATAATTTTCGACGTGGCCAGTAGGGTACACAGATATTTTTAATGGGGCGGATTTTACACATAGAAAGATTTATTTCTATAAAAAATATATATATATGTATTATATATTATTAATATCAAAATATTTTTTTAATTTTATTAATTTTTATACATTTATACAAACAGCAAAAAATACCAAGTATTAACTAACCTAATCAACTACACCGCAGTAGATAGTCTTCAGTTTTTCTCGTCATAAATATGACTACCTATCGAACGTAACACTGATTTTATATTACGTTTAGGTTTAGGAGTAGAGTTGCATTATTGAAATTATTATTTTAGTCTTACATCGGTAATTTATTATTTATTCAGTTTGAATTTTATATTTATTATTTTTATGTTTCTTTTATTAGTTTTTATACTTTAATGTGAACGAGAATAAGAGAAAATGGCCATTTTATAGTACTATACTACTATACCTAATATAATATTATGCTGTTAATTTCTCCAATAAATATTTAATATTTAATAAAAGACTAGCTAATAAGACTTCCAATTGAAAACTTCTGACATTTTTTTTCAAGATAAATCATCCAAATTATCGTGTTCAACATTTCTGTAATAGACTGAACTATTGATTTACATATGTAAATGTTGACCTTTAGAAATAAATAGACATTTATAAAACTTGATTATAATAAGTTCACACTAAGATTTAAATTATTATCACTATCGAAAAAGGAAACGATCGATGAATATATTAGGTGTCTATAATATTAGTAAGTATATTTTATGATATTATAAAGATAAAAGTAATTTATTTTAGCTACTGTTAGGTATTTTAAGTATGATAATAACTGATACCAACAGTGGCTTTAGAACTAGAAATACAATTTCAAATGGTCGCATCGTAAGGTGTGTCGTTTTCATTTCCATAATGATTGCAAATAATATTTATAATAATTATACAAGACCTAGGTATGATATTAGTTTCTGGTGCTTTGACGTGATGCCCTTGGGAGCCGCGATGCATTGTTTGAATACTTCTGGCATAAGTTTTAATGAAAAACCCTTGTTTTAATTATGCTGTAAGAATTTAATATTTTATAAATTTTTAACTTCAAACTAATTTGCATATTAATGAGATTTTCATAAATTAAATATTGTTTATGGATCTTTAATATTTCTCAACTGCTCTTAAAATAACTTAAGAACTTTAGGGAACCTTACGAAAGTCCTAGAAAAAATTTGTTAAGACATTTATAGATAAAACATTATAGAATTTTTTAATTTTAAAATGTTTTTAAATAGCTCAAAACGAGTCAAAATACTCCGAAATTCGTATTAAATATAGAAAATGATAAGTGAAATAATTTTTTGTAAAATTTAAGTATACGGGTAATAGTTTTTGAATTAAAACAAAATAATAAAATCGTACTATAAGAATTTGGAATTTGTTATTTTACGGGTGAATCATAAAAATTTAAAATTCATATGATCATGAAATATATAGTGTATACTTACGCTCAACTTTTTTAAATTTCCAATGATAATTTTTTATTGTCAATGATTAAAGAAAAAAAAGTAGGTATTTATTAAGAATAAACTTTCTTATGACTTTAAGTTGCTCAAAAATAGTCAAAATGTAAAAAAATTTAATTCATGGAATATTTTCATATTAACATATAGTGAACATTTAAAGTACACGAGGTTATTAGTTTTTGACTTTTCGAGTCAAAAAAACAAAATCGAATTTGCATTTATTATATTATTAAAATTTAATTATTATTACAATATATATTTTTATCATTTATTATTTTTCATAAATTATACAATAATGGATAAACGATGGTAATGCATGCAATGCAGTGGGTATTTATGGTATTTTACTCAATAGAGAGAAAGGCAATCTCTCACATTCGCGAGGGGTCGTTTGTTATTTTATGTTATACATGTGTAATGTAATTTCAAATAATTGTTCAATTTATGCCGAAGTTGTAAGGTTTCATGGTCTACCCATTCTTATACATTAACTTTAACTATATATTATTGCTATTCACTTTTGAGTCAATATCGCTTTTACCTTTGAACGATTGAACAGTGTTAATTATAGGTTTGTTGTTTAAATAGGCAGTGACCAGTATTAGATAGCTTTAAATGAATATAAGTATAAATGTTTTGAAAATTTATGTTATATACCTTTGTGGCTTCGTATATATTACATACGTATTTTGGTATATTATAATATATTAATTATGAGCAAGTTGTAAGTAGTTTTAAGTTTAAATAACAGTTTAAGCTTAATAGAATCTAGTGGTGTATTTCAACTCTCAATCTCAAACAGGGGCGGATCCAGTGGAGCGACTACAGTTGTTTAACACCTAAAATTCTTGAGAGGTAGGAAAACTGAAAAAACTTCTTTTGTGACTCAAATAAATCCTCTCGAATTTAATTTCTACAATAGAAATTATTTAATTTTAATTTTATGTCGTTTCGTGAAAATTGTATTATTATATTGCACAGTTAAGAATATAAAAGCATATCAAATAATATCAGACATACTGACATACTGCAGCCTACAGTTTAAATGAACGAAAAAAAACTGTATAAGAGGCATATGGTTATTTTAATTTTTAATAGACATTTTATAAAACTACTGTAATTATTTTTAATAGATAAAGCAATCTCATCGTTAGACGTTAATATATTGTCAAACAAATTATTATTTGCGTGTAATATATCTATATATTTGACTATTTGAGTTTATTTTACTAGGAATCATAATTATATTATTGTTTTCACTTTTCTAATTGTTAAATATTCGATTTTCAAATAGGTATAGCGTTTAACAGGAACAATATTAAATTACCTACAACCTACCCACTTTTACAAATGATCAATTTTTATTTACGGTAAATATTAATAATATCCAATACTCATATTAATATTGTAACTTAAATATAATCGATGGGAATAAAGAAAAAACGTACTATCGCCAAACGTCTATCGAAGTTACCCACCATCGATAGTTCTACGAGGCGTTATCACTAATTTTCTAGCTGTTTTTCGGTGTACGACACTCGATGTACTGTACATCGGTACACCGGTACGGTATCATGTTCTGGGGTAAATGTTTATAACAGGTGTTTATTTGAATTATGTCTGGTGCACGTATAGTATTTGAAATTATGTTCAGTAAATATAACAAATATTGGCGCGATGCAAAATTTAGAAAACTTTACACGGATTATCGTTCTAGACGAGTTAGTGCTATTTGTTCGTATGACATCCAAAAGTGGGAAATGTGTTGAAGTTCGCAGTCTCAAGTCAGCAAATCAAACATGTTGAGAAAAAAATTAACGCACATTCCGATCGAAAGAGATGATCGACAAAAGCGGTGTCGCAAGTTGCAACGTATGCGCCGATGGGACATGAACGTCCGCGTAGAAGGGATAGAGAGAGAGAGTCGTAACCAACACGAGAATTTCGTCAACGATCGATTCACGGTCGCGGCGCACTCGTAACCACAACAATAATAATAATAATAATAATAATAATAGTACAACGGTGCCGACCGTTTCGCATCGGCTGGGCGTTGTGCAGCGGCAAAGTCGAAAACGTCGGCCCGGTCACATGGCCGTCGATTGTCCGCGATAACGAATGAAAAGCAGCAGCAGCAGCAGCAGCAGAAGCAGCAGCAGTAGTAGTAGAACAATAATGATGGTAGGGCTGCCGATGCGTTTTCGTAGTATTAGTTCAAACTCGATCCGTTCCTTCGATCAGTCTTGCGTTTGATCGGCCGGCTCGTGGTCTGTCCCGGTGTAGACGTCTTCTTGCTGCCACTGTTGTCACTGTCACCGCATACGAAGTATACACTTTTTTTTATTAATTTTTTACCCTCAAATCATAACGTACTGGTTAACGGTTTCGGGGATTTTTTTTTGTCTGAAAAAAAAATTTGAACTCCAACGATTGTTATACGGTCACGATTATAATATTGGATTTCGCACGCCTAATGAAATTTTTATTTTATTTTTTCCACGATGATAGGTACACTGTGTCTTTCTTGATTATTCAAAATCGTTTCAAATGGTGACGGCCCACGGTTTTGCTTTTCGTGCACTCTAGTAAGTGGTATACGTACGAGCACATCGTGGCTATATCATTCACAACTGACAACACGATTTCGTCTTCGACTTGTCGCCGATTTTATTTAAGAAAAAAGCAATACGCTTAATCTCGAGTCCATGGCCAACAAAATGCGGTCCAAGAACCCGCCAGAGAAGAAGACGCCGCCGGCTCCGGCGCCGGTTATCAACAAACTACCCCCGGACGGTGGTTGGGGCTGGTTTGTCGTGTTCGGATCGTTCATGATACACGTAGTCAGTGAGTGATTCTTAATAATATCACAAATAATTTTTATAGTTAGGTACTCATAACGAATTATAATAATAATAATAATAATAATAATAATAGATAATTTTACTGTCAGAAATAAATGCGTACAAAAAAATCAACACTCGCGATTATATTTTAATATGTTTACATTTAATATTCTATTTTAAACTCTCCTAATTCACATTAATTTAATACTCGCTATGCCTTTTGGCACAAAGCCACTTAGCTTGAACACATTAAAAAAAAAAAAAAGTATTATTATAATATCTTACGTTCGTTACGATTTGTAATTGTATATTATTT
The DNA here is from genome assembly GCF_037042655.1 of Diuraphis noxia. Taxonomy (NCBI): domain Eukaryota; kingdom Metazoa; phylum Arthropoda; class Insecta; order Hemiptera; family Aphididae; genus Diuraphis; species Diuraphis noxia. Next base: position 55,133,940 of record NW_028301711.1, read on the forward strand.
TCGATTAATCAGTCTTTGGGCTGACCAATATACCTACTGTTTGTTTTCAATGATATAAAGCGCTAGCATGTTATCATTTTATCATATTATATAAAACAAAAAAATACGGGAGATATTATTAGCTTCCCTTATTTTGACAATATTGAGAATTTAAAAGCATAATATAAGAAACTAAAAATAATAGATACCGCCATTTAAAAAAAAATATTTTGTCTATTCCTATGTGTATTGAATCTGTACTTAGTGATCAAGTTGTTTATATTATGATTAAGGCAAACACTGTTTCAATACAATTTAAAATTTTGTATCACCAATTAATTTTTAAATACGAATGTTATTGATGAAAACTGTTATGAATTGTGTGTTTAACTATTTGGTCTGTTTCCAATTTCTAAGCTTACTATTGCCCACTAGGTACCTATATATTTATTTTATTGTTCTTCAATGAACAATCAGGTATAAATGATTTTAAAGATTTAAAAATATCAGACATTTAAGTACTTTTCTATGTACTGTTGCATTAGTGAATGGATAATAGTTCAACATAATTTAGGCACCTACACATTATACATTAAATATTTATTTAAACTAAATTATTTTCTGTTAACTAAGATGTTATTTATAATTGGCTGATTTATTTCTTAAAAAAAATTGAATTTTTATATGATTCAAATTAATTAAAATTTACTGGATGTTAATAATAATCTGAGCATAATATCTATGAATAGTTAGATTACTATTAGACCATTTTAAGAGTAAATTTAGTTTGAAAATAGTAAGTACACAGTACGTGTTGTATTTCCTACCTAAATATATGTTTTCTAAAATTAATAAATAATAAGAAAATTAATGAATCCATCATATTAACTATTTCATAGTCTTGAAAATTATATGTAAAATATGTAACAATTTAAGTAAAATATGTGAAATTAGCATAATATATTGATATTTACTATAAAGTTACATGAAAACCTTAGTGTGCGTATGGAATATATAATAATAATTTTGTTAAAAATGCTCTGCTTAAACATCTGTTTTTGAAAATGAATGAATAGAAATTTTTATTTATACTTGACATACACAATGATTGTCATAGTTCAATCGATTTATTCATATAACCAACAATTCTTATGTTATTTCAGTTTATACTGCCTTACATTGTGATATGTATTTATAATGATAACTGTGGTTGCTTAAATTTTAGTGTGTGTTAGGTACTTAGTATCTTATTTTTTAATTTTTTTTATGAACTTTACCTATTCATTATCCATAACATATATATAACAGAAAAATGCAGAATTTACAAACTTTCTATGTTAAGTTTTTGTAATAATATTTTATTGTTTTAGAATTATTTAAATCTTAATATCTAATGGTTTGAATTTATCTTGCCAATTTCCACTAACAAGTACACTGTAGGTCAATTTTTATCACACAATTAACATTTTACGAGTTAAAATAATAATTATTAATAAATATAAATATGATAATATTTGTCTTTGAATACGTTCTGATTTATTTAAAAATGTATTTATTAGATTTATTAAATAGAAATGCTTGGTTATTGTGTAATGACAGTTTCCGAGATTAAATTTAAGTATGATAGTATTAGACCTCATAGGTCGGGTATCATTAAATTATAATCATAAACGTCTTGACAGTATAAAGAATAGATAAGAAATTAACTTTAAAAAACAATCTCTAAATGTATATATTATATATATATATATATATATATATATACATATTTGTATACACGAATAATAAGTATTAATAACTAATAAGTAATGACAAGTAATGATTGATTAATATTAGGTACATGAATTAAACTAATTAATATTTATTTACATGAGTTTAGTTGTAAGTTAATTGATGCATAGATATTATGCAAGCAGCAATTATTTAAATCACCTAATTTGTCATAAAATAATTTCTATCTTATAAATTTAACAATTATTTTGTTTTGTTTCAATTGTAGTTTAATTCATAATTAAATATTTATTAAGATTATGTTTCATAAATTATCTGACATTTTTAAATATTTTAAGATGGGAAATAGTTGGGTATTTAAAATAAAATGTGCTCCGAAAATATATCAGCTACTTGTTGGCTCTAGCATATTGTAAGTTTATAATTTATAAATTATAATATTATAGTTTTTAAATTTTACATGTTCTTACATTATTCCAATTTATAAAATATGATGAAATGCTAAGGTTTTGGTTTGTTATCCGATAATAAATTAATGTTTACACATATATACTTTATGGTTATTATCTCATTAAAATAAAATGTTAACCTTTAGTGATACGTGTAACTATTTACCCCACTCTATTTTTAACATCCTATAAGTTATTTTGTGTATTTTTCACACTCATTACCCCATTAAGTAATACAACCTTTTATTAATTATTGCATAATTACAAAAATGCTTAAATATAATTTTAAAATTTTTTTATTTAGATAACAATTTGATTCTAAAAATTAATATACATACTTCAATGGTAAGTTAAACAAATTGCTGTATAATTTTTTGTACAATAATAAACTTTGTTAGGTATTAATACAATTTTTCTAAAAATATTAATCTTATACTCTATTCACTGAACTAAATACATGTATTAAGTTCAGTGACTCTTTCTCACAAGAGAATAATCACTTTTTGCGTATCCCAAATCATTCGATTGGCATGTTGAGAACCGTGTCCTCACCCTAACAATGGTAAATTGTTGAGAGATGTGCAGCATTAATGAGAATCGGTCAGTAGACTGATTATTCTCTGGGGGACAGAGTATAGATATTTTAATGGAACAAAATTACTTCAGCCTGTGCACAATCATGTGCTTTGATGCTACAAACATTACTAAAGATTAATAGTTGTAAAACTTTTCACTAACTTAGTATATAATTACACAAAAAGTATCAACTTGGTGAAAATGTTTATGTAAATACTATATAATAATATTTTGCTCAAAGTTTTATTAAATATTAATTATAATGGGCTATTAATAGGTACTATAAATCTTAGATAACCAAGTGATTGGCCAGATTAATTTTTAATTTTTTGAATATCATATATAATACTATAAATCTATAATTTATTATGAAGGTTATTTCAACTGTTTAATGATAAAGCAGTAAAAATACTTTACAGTTTGTGCATCTTTAAAAACTTTATACAATTTTTCAAGTATTTTTATGCATATAAATTGCTAATTAGTGTTAGTGATTAATATTCTTTGTATATTTATGAAATGCTTAATGTATAATTAATGTGTAGAAAATATTAGCACATTCTGCATTACTTTTTTATAAAAATCTGGAACCCAGCTTAAATTTTTTTAACCTTAAAGTTTTGGTCTTTAAGGGCTCAGTAACCGTGGAGAGTAGTATTGTGTCCTATTCATTTTCTAAGTGCATAATTATTTCATTGCATGGGAACAGGTGTTGGGTAATAATTGTCAACTGAGCTCCAAATTCAACCGGCCATTTGTTATAACTTATAAGCTTTTAAGTAGAGATGTTACGAACTATAATATTTAAGGTCATACCGAACCCGAACCGAACATTTCTTTAAATTAATAGACTCGAACAGATCCGAACCTACACACTTTTAATCGAACTCGAACCGAACATTAAAAGTTAAATTGGATATTATTTTATTTAATATTTAATTATTTATTTATTTATCATTTAGCCACCATACCTCAGAATTATTGAATAAAGATTTTACTACTATTTACTTAAATACTTTAAACACTTTAATACCTAGTTAATAATTATTATGCATGAGATTTTTAATTTTTAATTATTAATATGATGATAACTGATAAGAAAAATCAAAAAACATCAATATTTAAAACAAGCAAACATTAAACAACTAATATATATTAATCTATTAATTATTAATTATTTAATAATAATTTATAATTTTAGCCGTTACTCCATCAACTTTTATTTTTATTTCTCTGGTTTGATTATCGAACGGAACTATTAGATATTTGGTTCGGTTCGGTTCGATTATTTGGAACTTCCAGTTCGGTTCGGTTTGAAAATCGAACAGTCCGTAACATCTCTACTTATAAGTTAAATATCATAAACCCAAAATTCAATAATGAGGCTCATCAAGTTTAGCTTAATTGCACATTGACCCAATCTGGCCCTGCATAGAAATGTCAGTTGGCATTCTCGATTATCAGATTTATTATCTTAAAACTACTTTTTATGGTAGAACTGCAAAAGCTTTTATTTTGTGATTGCAAAAGGACAGCCATCACATAGATCGTGTTCTTTTAAATCTTATGTAAAAGTTTTTATGTAATAAGAAAATGGTATTCTGTATAATTTGAAAAATCTTAATTAGTGATTTATTGACTTTGACAATCGTCATACCTTTCTGCCAGGGTATACTTATTAAAATGTTATGGTTTAAAATTTATTATGTATACAAATCTCATTATTATTTCTGTTCTTGCGTATCAGGCTACTGAAACTTAATGATTTTTGATTAACTCAGAATAAATTTGTTTAGTAACATCATACTTTTTTTTTTAAATCCTATTGATATTTTTTAAATGAATAATTTCTAAAATATAACTTTTTTTGTTAATTTTTAAAGTTTAACTATTAAAGGTATCATTTTGCAATTAAAAATTTTGATTGATAAAAATAGCACAATAAAAATATAAAAAGCATAATATTCATTATCTATATTTAAATTATGTCAGTTTGATTATTTATGTAAGAATTGATTTTAAATATATGTCAATGCTATTCCACTTGAATAAACTCATTGAAATAAGTATGATAGTTATTAAAAGGAAAATTTAATAAGGTATATCTTGAATATATTTAACACAATTATTAGGTATCTAATTAATGACATAATTAATTTTGTAATCCCTAAAAATCTTATTTCTTACTTGGGTTGTTCCTACTTTGTTAACTCAGCATTTTTCCAAACAATAGAATCAAGGTAGGTAATATATGTAAGCGTTGAGTGTATATATATATATATATATTTACTAAACAAACTATCCGCGACGTCTGTGACCATTAGACGTAACAGTACACTATATATATATATTTACATTGCATGGATTTTTAAATGATAATAAACAGGATTACGCATTTAGGTGTAAATATAATAATTTAAAAAGAGATATGAAAACAAAGAGAGAGGTTAAGTATTAAGATCAATCTACAACTTATTTATTAGATATTTACGTTTCTGAAAGGAATTGTATGATCTTGCGTAGGTTGTTAGGATCTGTGTTGAGTATCTCAGCAAGGTGGTTGGAGATATGAAATAGCCTTCTTTTCTTGCTGTACATTCTGCATTAGATTAAAATATGCTTAACAATGAGAGATACTTCACAACATGAGCATATTGCGTTAAGTATATATTTTACAACATATACTCAATGATATAAGTTTAGTTAACTATAGATTCTATGTAAAATTAAGTTAAAAAAAAAAAATTACAGTATAACAGTATTTATGTGACTGTAAAATAAAATTAATTACCTTTGTTTTTAACGAATATCTATTTCAGATTGTTAATAAATCAAATCAATTTTAATATTTAAATACTTGATCTTAATAATCTTAAGTGGTACTTAGACTATAAATTAAAGTTTCCTTTCTGATACGAAAAAGTTGTTGAAAACATTTGTAAATCAACACTAAAATTAATTCATATTATATTAACATATCATAATGAAACTATTATAGTTTAAGTAATACCTCTTTAATAAATGCATAGGTATTCATTAAAAATAATACAACATAGTATATTGAATATCTATTATAAAAAATGTAAACATCTAATTTTTGATTTTAAAAATTATATTATTTTGTTTTAGTATAATATTTAAAGAAGTATCAAATACTTTTAGGTGTCTAATTTATAATTTTTTTAATAATTGTATAAATTAGTATACCATTATTAATTATTTTATTAATATTTCTTTTCAAAATAAATGTCTAATTGAAATAAAAATGTAAAAAAGTTCTTCTATTTTGGCTCGTATAAATTGCATGATTTACCTATATTTATAATATGAATTTTAAGTTATTTTTACCATTTAAAAATAGGTATAAAATTACAATTAGTACTGCTCTACTCAGAATTTAAAACTATCTAATTATTATAAATTCAATATATTTCTAAAATATTAATGTTATTGTACATTAATAACTAATAATAAATATTCAGGATTTGGTATTTAAATCACCTAAGATCATTGTAATAAAAAAAAGGCGGGTGAGTGGATGTCGCTCCACTGTACAGTAGGTTACAAGTGGGTTACTGTAATGGATGGAATTAAATTTGAATCCAATGATATTTTATCATTGTATAAGAAAAACGATTCTGAGCAAAGACGGCTTATCTGTCTAGGATATATTATAGATTATTAAAAATTTTCAAATCTTAGATTTAAGATAAAATTTTTTTATGAATTTCTAGCTTAGAATAATTTGCGAATTTTCGTGATCTTTACGTATGTTGTCAAAATTAAAATTTGAATGCTTATAAAAAAAATTGTGACTTTTCATAAGTAAAATAAATTGCATTTCATTTTTCATTTTGGTAGGTATTAAATTTAGAAAAACTATACCTAACTTTCAAGGAATTTATTTTAGATTTTAATTGAGTATGTTTTCATAAGGTTTTAAATGTAGATTGTTGTTATTTGAATTGAAACCATTGATTAAAAAAAATCAAACAAATACCTAATAAATTAATAATAACTAACGTTATCCATGTATTTTTTTTTTATAGCTGATGGTGTAACTTATTCGTTCGGTGTTCTATATACAGAATTTTTAGAAGTTTTCAAAGAAAGTAAAGGGGCAACTGCATGGATTGCATCCTTATTGGTTGGAGTTACTTTATGTTCAGGTAAAAATTTAATATTTTTGATACATAGATATATGGTTTATAAATAGATTGATGTTATTTTTGTTGATTAAAATAGTTCCTATCATATTTTTATTTTTTTAGTTAGTACATTTCAAGAAGTATTTATACACTTCAGTATAATGAAATAATGTATATCCGTGTATATGTTACGGGCAAAGTGGAAAATTCGGACAATGTATACAATGCCCGGGCATTGTATACAGTGACCGGGCATTGTATACAATGTCCGAGGTATATTGGGCAATGTAAATTGTTAAGTATTTATACAAAATAATCGGCATAATATATTATGTTTAATCATCAAATGATAAATTAGCTTAAATTATACATTTAAAATATTGTGAAGTACGTTTTATTCTAACTTCTAACTTATTAATTTGTCGTGTTTTAATTTGGTTAAATACACATAATTATTCACATTTTTTTCATTTAACACAATATTCAATTTTGCATTAAATTTTTCCATTTTAAATAAAATGTAGAAAATAAATAAATGTTTGTTTAAGCACTATCGGGATGTATAGTGCATTCACAAAATGTCATTAGTGTTTAACCAAAGGATAGACGTTGTAGCATATAACTATTCATACTTTATAAGAAAAAAAATGGTATATAAAAATGATTTGATTAAACATAATATTAATATATTATATTATGTAATATTAATAATTTGCAATAAAAACATAATATATTATTATATTATGCAGTAATAAATAGGTAGAAGAATTAGTAAAAAAAAATTAAAATTATTTGAAATAAATAAAAATAATAATAATATAAAAATTAATTAATTATGATATATATGATACTTATTGATTATATAGTGTGTTTAATTAGAGAATAGACGTAGGTAGCATTTATAATGATTATTAATTATGTAGGTAATTGTTAGAATAAAACATACTTCACAATATTTTAAATGTATAATATAAGCTAATTTATCATTTGATGATTAAACATAATATATTATGCAGATTATTTTGTATAAATACTTAACAATTTACATTGCCCAATATACCTCGGACATTGTATACAATGCCCGGTCACTGTGTACAATGCCCGGGCATTATATACATTGTCCGAATTTTCCATTTTGCCCGTAACATATATATGTAGTATAAAATATAAATATAATATTACAATAAACCTTTATGATGTCAACTTTTATATTGTATAACTATCATTTTGTAATTATAGGCTAATAATCCTAGTAATTGAAGCCTTTATGTTAATAAAAAAAAAAAAAAAAAAAAAAAAAAAAAACCTTTATGATATGTATGACTTTTGAAAGTAAAGTTATCATGGACAAAATTTAATATTGTGCTCCATGTATTGAGAATATTTTTTATTTGCAATATTATGTTGTCTATGTTATCGAATCAGATTTTAGTATTTTACAATGAATTTGTATTACTGCTAATTAATGCAATATTAGTATCTCAAAACTACAAAATTGCATAATTGTAGGAGTAGTCATTATTTCAAAATATGTATAGAAATTTACATATAAAAACACCATTCAAATTCCATCTATTATTAATAGAATTTTATATGAGTTGTATTTTAAACTTATTTGATTACTTGGATTTACTATCATTTATCACACGTCATTATTTCTAATGTTTTAGAGTAATATTATAATTCAATTTACATTTTTCATTAAAACTGAATACAATTTTAGGAATCTTTCAATACCTAGTTAAGTGTTTCACAGGTAACACTATGTTAGAATTATAAAATTAGAATTAATTTTTTCTTTTTGAAGTTTGTTGTGCGATATCAGATAGACATAATTTAAGTTCTTAAGTATGTTTATTTGTTTGTAGTCTTACAGATATTAATTATAAAATAATTTTTTGTTTGTATTCACAATACAGTACCTATATTACAGATTTATTGTTTTGATATAATTGTCAATGTTATTTTTCAATTGGGTGTATTTGACTGTACCTATACCTATACTTAGTTACGGAATTTTCAACACAACAAGTACTATTCTGTATACTCTAATTCTTAACTTCACCCAGCTCTCTAAATAATATGTGTATTCGGTTTGTAATAAAATTAATTTCTCATCAGTGTTTTAACAAAAATTTAACATCATAAACGGCTCAGCTGCCACAATAATAATTGTGTAAAAAATAAGTTTTTTCTCGTTTTCTCTTCTATCGCATTAAAAGTAGTGTAAATCACGTGGGTTTGGGTTCGTGCGAGTTGAATTTGAATGAAAATGTTCATTTGAGTGTTTGACGCATTTGATAATTTTTTCATCACGTTTTCACGGTGCCGCAAGATGTGCGTCGGCATTGACGACTTATTTTGTTTCACATGTGAGTTTATAACATATAACTATATAAGTATATGACATATAATATATATATATTAATTTATTATATTTAAAAAACAAGAATCGTTTTATAGTAATACGTTCTTCACCATCTCGTACAGTCGTACGTGTTATAAATGTTATTCGTACCTATCCATTTTGGAGTACTTTAAATATGTATGTGTTATTAGTAGGTATATCTAATATGAGTTATTTGACAATCTTATATGTTACCTATATAATATAATATTGTATTATAAAATATAGGTAAAGCCGTAAGGTATCTGATATAAATCGGAACAGGACTCGGTGTCCTGCGCATGTTAGGTGATTATCTACACAGATTTTATTGTGCACATAGCACGTCATGCCTCAGGCGGTACTGCTTATTAATGGGTGGAGACGGTAATATATATTATAATAGAGGTTAGGATTATAAATGTTTTATACCTATTTATCATCGTAATAAAATTCGAATTTAAACACATCGGTTACTTCTATTATTTTTATTTTGTTTATTGTTTTGAAGTAATTGGCCGTACTGGTTAGTTTTTGCACTGCCACAGCCCACAGGTGCCAAAATCCTAAATACCGGCGCATGCAAACCATGTGTGTTCAGTGTTCACGATGTTTAATGTTTATCGTTAGACGATTAAGAGGATGTTACATAACCATTTTTTGTCTCCGTCTTACAAGTGCATAACATACCAAATTTACGCTTAGCATGTCGTCACGTTTAGCTCTGTTAGTTTATAAATTAGAGAGAATCAACCTATTATGAAACTTGATGTTAATAACATTATCTGTGTTTGTATGTAGGTTTTTTTTATCGATTGTACAATTTTGTAGTAAGTTAATAGTTATGCGTATATAAAATTCGTAAATTAATAATGCTCATAAGTCACTTAAAAACCAAATTATCTTAAAAGATAACGCAACATACAAACATAGATAATGTTCTTACCATCTAGTTTTAAAATAGGTAAATTTACTTTAATTTTTAAATTAACGGAGCTAAACGTAATCTGTTGAATATACGTTTTCTATGTTATACACTTGTAAGAAGGAGACAACAAATGGTTGTGTAGTAGCGTCCTCTTAAAAATTGTGTAGCCGCAGTGGTGCCAATATATGACAATTGTCATAGGGGATTTTAGTAGGTAGGAGGGTTATCTTTTTCATTCTAAATAATAAATATATTAGACATTACATGCAGTTAATTGTAAACTAAAAGTCGATAATATTTTACAAAAATTATACTTGGTGAATGGTAAGTTATAATTACAAGAAATAGGTGATGGGTGTCAACATTTATATGGAGATGTCTTAAGTAAAATGTTGGACTTTGCCACTTTGGCGTCACTGTGTAGCCATGTACCTACGTATAATTTATAAGCTTATAAGTTATAACGAATACTCTTATATTTTTATGTAAAAAATTATTATGATAAACATTTCACGTTTGTGATTAATATCGTCAAATGTTTAATCACTACTCTACATCTAAAGCTAAGCTACAAACTGAAGTAAATCAAAAATTACAAGTTTAAATCGTAAAAACTCTTGTCATAGGCACAATTTCATTAAAAAAGACTAAGGGTGCTTATGCTATGCATTTTATAATTTTTTTTTTTTTTTTTTTTGAAAGAAGAAGTTTTTGATACATAAGCACGATCATAACTTGAAGGTGCTAATTTTAAAATTAGGAGTGCTAATACCCTCTAAGCCCCCTCCCCCCTATCTGCGCCTATGACTATTATATATTATTACATTTGTATTTGACTTTTAAATATCATATGTATTATAACATTATATAATATATAATGCACAAAACGATATTATCTGCGTTTTAATCTTGAAATATTTTTTTTCGTATTTTTCCTAGACCAGTATAATAAAATAATAATGATTGCACGACATGCGCACGCTGGTTCCGTTGTATGCACCGCGTGAATGCAGTGGAGATATAGTATTATATTATTATTGTGTATGATGCACGTATTGCAGTCAACGTCGCTATTGCTATGATATAATAACGAGTGTATTACTGTAACGCCAATACCTCAATAAATATAAAGTATAATCGTTTGAATAAGAGAATAAGACATATTTTGTTAATATTTTCTTAGTAACAAAGTTTTATTCGAGACTTGATTTTCCAAAAGCAGGAAGGTATTATATAGAAATTTAATTTTAATTTTAAGGTTACCGACTAAATATTCTTGAGGATTTTAAAATAGATTCGTATGCATGGTCAAGTATTTTCAATAAATTTGGCGTTATTATTTTTAACGAATACGCTTGATTTTTTTTTTAACCTTATTGATCAAATTATACTAATTATAGTGTACCTGTACTCTGTAGTGCATCGATTCTGAACCTTTTTAGTTTCGCAACCTCCAAAATAAATACATAAAATATGGTCAATCGCTTCGCGACCCCTCTATCTATAATAGGTACATATTTAAACAACAAAATATCCTATTAATAACTAAACTAAATTTACCATTTTGAATAACAATTTTTAAATACTATGTATAGTAATTTAAACTTGTCACAGGTAAACGTTATGTTATATTTATATCAGCATTTTATTATTTTTGACCTACGTGACCCCCATGTGCGAGACACGCTCAATGTAGCGTATAAAAATAAATTTAAAAAAGTATTGTTCATACTTGTAATATCTATTATAATGATTGTTATATTATAATATAGATTTTTATACCTTCGCTTTATTTGATATAATATATTATAGGACACGTATAGAATTGCTATTTATTGAAGCTGCAATATCATTGAGCTTGAGGTTATCTAATAAAATCATGTACCTTCACAAGTCCATTAATGATCGTGTTCATAAACTAACGAAGCTGAGAAATTCATTTTGTTTTAATCCGCGTGTTCAATTTTTTCATTTCATAGCGTATTTGTTAAAAATAAATAATAGTTATGAACTTATGTACTAATTGTACTTATATTTATGTCGAATATATTGTTATTTCTACAGTATAAAATATCTATTATAATAGGTTTAATGTGTAAGCCGAAAATAAAACAAGTTTGTAACAAGAATTATTTAATCAATCAGCATTGATTTTAAATGTATTTAATATTTTTAATGCTTAAGAGGACATTTCACCCGCATGTGTTGTCTCCGTCTTACAAGTGCGTAACATTGCAAAAACTGTTTTGCGCGGGAAAGAACCGAGAAAGATACAGTTATAACCAGGGCTCTAGACTTATAGCACTAAAAAATCATGAAATATGCGCTATTATATGCACCGAAAAAATGTAAAATATGTGCTATAAATTATAATATAACTTATAACTATACTCTATTCAGTTTAAGTTGACCCACTCGTCAGACGAAAACCGGTCATGATTGCGCATGTCTCGCAGCGCTAGTGTCCGATGTCGCCTTACCACCTATTGACAATGACACCGGTCGACTCCTATCCAGTCTCCGACAGTTAACTATGATCGGCGACCAATCACGGATCACCATTCACCGACCAGAGGGGTCTGATCGTTTCGGCGGCTCAGTATGCATGCACGAGAGTGGGTCAGCTTAAACTAAATAGAGTATAAGAAACGAAATTTTCACCACATAAAAAGGAGAATTTTGTCTGTGCAATATCGTTTCTATTTTTTCGATATCACTTTTACAAAAAAAATTCTTATTGTTTTATAATACATTAATTTTGCGTGTTTTAAACATGAATAACTTTTTTTGTAGTTCTGATATCGAAAAAATTAAAACGATATTGCACAGACGAAATTCTCCTTTTTATGTGATGAAAATTTCGTTTCTTAGTTATAACTGTATCTTTCTCGGTTCTTTTCCGCGCGAAACAGTTTTTGCAATGTTACGCACTTGTAAAACGGAGACAACACGTGCGGGTGAAACGTCCTCTTAACGTATATAGTATATAATAATAATATATAATTATTATAATATAAGATAAATCACAATTTAATTTTTATGGATAAACAATCAGTTGAAATGATGTTATTATTTATTTATTATGGATTTCTAATATCAATTGAGGGTAATTTATTTTGATCTTTCAAATAATAAATGTGGATGCTGACATATATTTGTTTTGGTTGTTACAAATTTCATAAAAAAAAAATCTCAAAATAAAAAAGCGGGTAAGTCGTGGATGTCGCTCTGCTGTACAGTATGTTACTGTAATGGATGGGATTAAATTTGAATGCAATGATAGGTATCATTGTATACGAAAAACAATTCTGAACGGAGATGATTTGTCAGTCTAGGATATATTATATTTAAATATTGCCATATATTCTATTTTGAAACAAATATTTTATTTTTCAATTAAGACGCATTTTGCATAAGGCATGGTTAATCAATTAGTGTGGTTATCATGTAGTTATCATAATTCATAATACCTTATATTATCATAGATATACGAATACCTGGTTAGAGGATAAATCGTTATCATTACGCGATTTCATAAAAATTTAAAACTCAAACGTTCAAAACATTTTTCCTATAACGACGCTTCAAATTTTCTCTATAGCTATTAGAAGCAAAACTTAGTGTAAAATTTTATAACCTTGGATATAAATACAAACAATATTATGAATTTTGAACTACAAAATAATTTGCAAATATTCATGGTTTTACGAATTTTTGTCAATATTTGAAATTCAAATGCTAATAAAAATTTAAATTGAATTTCCGGTGGACATTTTTTTTGTGATAAAGATTGACAAATTTGTAAGGAATCTTGTATTAAATTTTCAAGTCTAAGATTTGAAAGGAAAATTTTTTATGAATTTCTAGAATAAAATAATTTACAAATTTTCGTGATATTTACGTATGTTGTCAAAATTAAAATTTGAATACATGTAAAAAAAAAATGTGGCTATATATTTCTTTTATTTTTCAACTGCAATCGCATAACTATATTATGAGCCTTGTATAAAATTCTCAAATCTTAGAATTAAAAAGAAAAACTTTTATGAATTTCGATCTAAGATAATTTGAACATTGCCGTAATTTTTATGTATTTAGTCAAAATTTGAACTGTAAATGCTTATAAAAAAATGTGTGACCTTATATTTCTTTTATTTTTCAAATGCTATTGTAAAAATATTTTAGGAGCCTTGTATAAAATTTTCAAATCTTAGTTATAAAAAGAAAAACTTTTATGAATTTCGATCTAAGATAATTTGAAAATTGCCGTAATTTTCACGTATTAAGTCAATATTTGAACTTCAAATGCTAATAAAAAAAATCGTGCATATGTATTTTTATAATTTTTTAATCACTATAAGAATAACTTATGAGGAACTTTGTATTAAATTTTCAAATATTTTGATAGGGCCATAAAAATTTTATCGACACTTCAAAAAAAATTTTTCAGAATTATTGAAAATTTCAGTTGTCTATAAATACCTCAAAAAAAGTCAAAATAATTTGAAAATTAAATCATGTAAAGAAATTACCAATCTAAATAGCTCGTAACATTTTTCAAGTATCTATGACTTATACTTTTTGAATAATAACAAATGTTTAAAATCGTTTGAGGATAAATCATTATTGTTATACGCTGTTTCGTAAAAATTTAAAATTCAAATACACTTAAAATTTTTCCTATAATGATGCTTCGAGTTTTCTCTATAGCTACTTGAAGGAAAACTTATAGAAAACTTAGTGTTGTATTTTCAATCCTTAGTTATAAACGCAAAACATTTTATGATTTTTCAACTTCAAAATTACTTGCAAATTTTCGCGTTTTCGACAGATTTCGTAAAATTTTGAACTGTAAACGCTTATTAAAAAAAATGATAACTTACGATTTTTAATTTTTTTTAGCTTCAATAAGAACAACTCATAAGGAACCGTGTATTAAATTTTCAAGTTTTTTTGGTCGTCCAACTTATGAGGAACTTTGTATTAAATTTTCAAGTATTTTGATAGGGCCATAAAAATTTTATCGATACTTCAAAAAAAAATTTTCAGAAATATTGAAAATTTCAGTGGTCTATAAATAACTCAAAAAAAGTCGAAAACTTTTGAAAATTAAACTGTATATAGATATCACTAACATAAACATTTGGTGAAAATATCCACCAAGGATATTCATTTTTACATCGGAAACCACCCCCAAAGTTTGAAATCAAAGCATTATTTCGACTAGTTATGCTGTACACAGACACAAAAAAAAAAAAAAACACATATCATTGTAAAATGAATAGATTCATCACTTCGTTCAGAATCTAAAAGTAAACATACCTTGACGAAACGAAAGGCAACTCGTTTCATTGTGCTTCGAATACAAACAGTTCCGTTGATAAATTAAACTAATCACTTGGTTATTTGATTACGCCATATTAACAAAATACAATAAAAACAACTAGGTATGACGTTCAATTTAACCAAATAATTGAAACTCACTAACAACTTGAAAATAATTATAATTATGTATCTGTCATACTGCAGGCATTAATACCTATAACGAATAAGAATATAAAAAAGTCGAAGCCTCCTCGCGTTATCAGTGTCATAACATATTCACATCTCTCTATCATGCGTCGTTCACGTGGTTCCGAAGAGAATATATGGCACCAATTATTTAAACTATTATTCACAGAGTATCGTAATAATTAATATTATAATATGTAGTCGCACATTTTTACAACAGACTATTATAATATAAATATAGTCTGTGTTTTTACCCAACATCACGATACTATACACATTACAGATAATATACACCTATACCTGTATAGGCACAGATTATATGAATTATTATAATTTTCATATTATAATCTGTGGTATAGGTGTATTTCAAATATCTATAAATATAATTTGAGCACAGTGACAGACGACAGACACTGAAATATCACGTATAATATAACAATATTTTCGAAAATTTCAAATTACATATTGGTACCACTGTATAGATCATAATGTTCAAATCACGGTCTAAGTAGGTATATATGAATATACAGGACTGTAATGTTCATGACAAGGTTGGAGGGTGTGGGGGGGTGTCCACGAAATGTAATTAATAGGTACACGGCTTCTAATTATAGCCGTGATGAAATACAACAGGCGGAGTTCTGTGGAATATTTTCCTTTTAGCATTACTAGCGCCGTCTTAGTCGATACTTTTGGAACTAATAATAATATGATCTAGTTCCATAAGCATCCACTAAAACATCGCTAGTAATGCTAAAAGAAACAATATATCCCCCCCCCCCCCCAAGGCCGCCTGTTGTAAAACATTTATGGATATTATTCTCTAATATCAATGAAAACATTATGTAATCACAATATAATCATCTCGTGTAATATATGTATATTATAATCTGTGGTACAATCATTGTACAAATTTTCAAATTTTCAATTCAAATTTCCAATTAACTTGTGAAATTTTCAAGTATCTACGACTTATACTTTTTGAAGTATAACAAATATTTAAATTCGTTTAACTCGTTTGAGGATAAATCGTTATCGTTACGCGATTTCATAAAACTTTAAAACTCAAATGCTCTAAACATTTTTCCTATAATGACGCTTCATATTTTCTCTATAGTTATTTGAAGCAAAACTTATGTAAAACCTAACCTAACCTAAGCTACTTGAAGAAAAACTTATGGAAAACTTAGGGTTGTATTTTTAATCCTTAGTTATAAATACAAACAATTTTATGAATTTTGAACTACAAAATAGTTTGCAAGTATTCATGGTTTTGATGAATTTTTGTCAATATCTGATCTTCAAATGCTAATAAAAAAAATCGGGTTTTTCGACAGATTTCGTGAAAATTTGAACTTAAACGCTTATAAAAAAAAAAATTGTGCATATGTATTCTTATAATTTTTTAATCACTAGTTCTGCTGTACACAGACACACACACACACAAAAAACACACATCATTGTAAAATCAATACATTCATCACTTCGTTCAGAATCTAAAATATGTTAGGAACCTTGTATTAAATTTTCAAATCTTAGATATTGAAGGAAAATTTTTTATGAATTTTCGTGATTTTTACGTATGTTGTCAAAATTAAAATTTGATTGCATGTAAAAAAAAATTGTGCCTATATATTTCTTGTATTTTTCAACTGCTATTGTAAAAATATATTATGAGTCTTGTATTAAATTTTCTCAAATCTTAGAATTAAAAAGAAAAACTTTTATGAATTTCTATCTAAGATAATTTGAACATTGCCGTATTTTTTATGTATTTAATCAAATTTTGAACTGTAAATTCTTATAAAAAAAATTTGTGACTATATATTTCTTTTATTTTTCAACTGCTATTGTAAAAATATGTTAGGAGCCTTGTATTAAATTTTCATATCTTAGATGTAAAAGGAAAATACTTGATAAATTTCTAGTTTAAAATTATTTGCGAATTTTCGTGATTTTTATGTACTTTATCAAAATTCAGACTTTGAATGCTTTTAAAAAAAAAATTATTCATGTATATTTCTTTTATTTTTCAACTGCTATTGTAAAAATATATTAGGAGCCTTGTATTAAATTTTCAAATCTTAGATCTAAAAAGAAAAAATTTTATGAATTTCTATCTAAGATAATTTGAACATTGCCGTAATTTTTACGTATTAAGTCAATATTTGAACTTCAAATGCTAATAACAAAAAATTGTGCCTATGTATTTTAATAATTTTTTTAATTACTGTAAGAATAACTTATGAGGAACTTTGTATTCAATTTTAAAGTATTTTAATTGGGCCAAAAAAATTTTCAGAAAAATTGAAAATTTCAGTTGTCTATAAATATCTCAAAAAAAGTCAAAATATTTTTAAAATTAAATCATGTAAAGAAAATGCCAATCTAAAAAACTGATAAAATTTTCAAGCATATACGACTTATACTTTTTGAATAATAACAAATATTTAAAATCGTTTCAGGATAAATCGTTATCGTAACGCTATTTCGTAAAAATTTAAAATTCAAACGCATCTCAAATTTTTCCTATAATGACGCTTCGAGATGTCTCTATACCTACTTGAAGTAAAACTTATGGAAAACTTAGTGTTGTATTTTCAATCCTTAGTTATAAACGCAAAAAATTATATGATTTTTCAACTTCAAAATTACTTGCAAATTTTCGCGTTTTTGACAGATTTCGTAAAATTTTGAACTGTAAACGCTTATTAAAAAAAATTGTGACTTACGATTTTTAATTTTTTTTAGCTACAAAAAGAACAACTCATAAGGAACCTTGGATTCAATTTTCAAGTTTTTTTGGTCTTCCAACATTTTTTTACCGACATTTCAAAAAAAAATTGAAAATTAAACTGTATATAGATATCACTAACATAAACCTTTGGTGAAAATTTCAAGTATTTACAGTGAATAGTTTTTGAATTACAGCCATATAAAAAATTTATTTGGTCGAAAACCGATTTTGCGTAAAAATTCCTGTTTTTCTGTCATTTTTTTTTTGTTTTTCTCGATTTTTTTGAAAACTGTTGGAAAATGTTTACTTTTGTTCTCTATAATGCATCAAGGATCTTCACTTTTACATCGGTGAACACACCCCCAAAGTTTGAAATCGAAGAATTATTTAGATTATAGAAGTTATGCTGTACACAGACACAAAAAAAAAAAAAAACACACATTATTGTAAAATCAATACATTCATCACTTCGTTCAGAATCTAAAAACTAATAATGATTGAAACTAAAAATAAAAAATGCTTTGACTTTTAACTTCAGTACCTTGTTAAATCAGAAAGTGAATCTAGTTGATACTTTGGGGGATCAAAAGTAAAAAATTCTTAATATTTTTCTAAATAATCGGGATAAACAAACTAAAAATTAACGGAAAAACAGGAAATTTTACGTACAATCAGTTTTCGACAAAATCGATTTTGATTTTTGATGTAACATTAAAACGAATTACCATTGATACATGAAATTTTCACTGAATGTTTATATAAGTACCTATATTCTATCCACCATGAAATTTTTAAAAATGTTGACTTAAGTTTAACTATTTATAGGTATATGCAATTTTCAATCATTATTAGTTTTTTTTTAAATTAAAATCGATAAAAATTAATTTTTTGGTAGAAAATCTTGAAAATTTAATACAAGGCTCTTAACATATTATTACAATAACAGTTGAAAAATAAAAGAAATTTATATTTACAATTTTTTTTTATAAGCATTCAAAGTTTGAATTTTGACAAAATACGTAAAAATCACGAAAATTCACAAATTATTTTAAGCTAGAAATTCATAAAAATTTTCTTTCTAAACTTAGATTTAAAAATTTAATATAAGATTCCTTACAAGTTTTTCCATCTTTATCACAAAAAAAATGTACACCATAAATTCAAATTAAATTTTTATAAGCATTTGAATTTCAAATATTGACAAAAAATCGTCAAAACCATGAATATTTGCGAATTATTTTGTAGTTCAAAATTCATAATATTGTTTGTATTTTTATCTAAGGTTGTAAAATTCAACACTAAGTTTTCCATAAGTTTTGCTTCAAATAGCTATAGAGAAAATTTGAAGCGTCGTTATAGGAAAAATGTTTTGAACGTTTGAGTTTTAAATTTTTATGAAATCGCGTAATGATAACGATTTATCCTCTAACCAGGTATTCGTATATCTATGATAATATAAGGTATTATGAATTATGATAACTACATGATAACTACACTAATTGATTACCCATGCCTTATGCAAAATGTGACTTAATTGAAAAATAAAATATTTGTTTCAAAATAGAATATATGACAATATTTAAATATAATATATCCTAGACTGACAAATCATCTCCGTTCAGAATCATTTTTCGTATACAATGATACCTATCATTGCATTCAAATTTAATCCCATCCATTACAGTAACCTACAACAGAGCGATATTCACGACTTACCCGCTTTTTTTTATGTTGGTAATTATTTATTTCAGCTTATCAACAATTTTAAGACATTATTTTAAGGTATGGGTAATTGGTATAATATTATTAAGTAATAAAGCCTTTTTGACGTTTCTGAACTCGTAATTTTTATCGCATACCTACCTACAATTACTGACAAGTAAAATCTCAGACCTTATATGGTAGTTAATATAAACTTGTATTTAGGCACACGTATATAATGTATAGATCTTGTAACTTGCAAGTGTTTTGTATTCTATTATTTTACAAGCCTTTCAATATTAATCCTTAACTGTAATGTAAATGTATGCATTATCCTAGTTAAACAAAAAAGGCAATTTGGAGACGTGAGCAAAGATAAATATTTTTCTTAGTTTCATGCATTGATCTGTTAAATAAGCTATATTTATGTGTTTGTTTCGAATGTACAAACACTATAGTTAAGTTCGTTTCATGAATGTATTATGAATTATTTGAATAAAACAATAACAGAATGTTATTACTTCGTACATTTCAATTGTATTTTTAGTTTTTAATAATGAACTGTGGTAGGGGCAAGGTTTTGGTACGGTAGTCTATTTTTTACGGTTTTTACGGTAGGTAGCAAATACTATGGGTGGTTTCCTATCCGAGAGCTAGTAGCTGTGACCGTTACTTACTCCCAGTCGCATTCCGTGATTGGTAGCAACCAACGCGCCACGCCAAGCCACTTTAGCTTTTTTATATTGATTATAAGGTTATTTTATCGGTTTTAGTAAGTACTTAATATGTTCTATACATGAAAAATAAAATAAACAGTTACAATACACCAAATATAAATAAGCTGTTAAATTGAACATTGTAAAATGAAGAGGGATGATTAAATTATATTGATACTTGTAGTATATAATGATTAAAATAATAATAATTAACAGGAATCTTTTACTATATTTTTTAGAAGATGGTTGAAAAACAGTAAATGTAATAAAATAGAATACACTCAGTTACTCTTGAGCATATTAATATTTATTGTTGCTATCACATCCTGATGCTGACATCCACGACTTACCCGCTTTTTTAAATATTGAATAAATATCTTCTTGAAATGTTTTTTTGCACTGCACAAATAGTAACAATTTTCACTGCATAATTACTTTTATCACTGCAAAAAATGTATCTCAAAATCACGCTTTACAATAATTACTTATACTTGTGGACTTAATATTTAAATATGCTTTTAAGCGTAAATTTAAATTGTTAACATCATATGAAATAGGTATTTTTTAAACTAGTAGTTCAGCGGTGGCTGTCGTAGCAATAGCATGCGTGTTAGCATCGTCCTGATATCAAGGCGCTTCCAGCTGGCAATTGTTAACAGTTTTTTATGATCTTTGTACTGAAAAGTGCCTAAAAAGTGCGCGAAGGGACCGGTGTCGGTTTCGAGTCGGCCCTATAAAAACCTCCCCCATAAGGGCAGTTTTAAGTTAGGATAGTACGAACACGGATTAAGGTAAGAGCAACGCTTATTACATATTACTCTATCGTATCGGCGAGCGGTCGGCCAAAGGTCAGTCGGCGAGCCGTCGTCGTCGCCGTTATCGCCGAACCCGTATCGCGGATCGGGCGGCGCATGGTCGAAGCGGAAGCCAAACAATAACATACCTACACACTGTATGACATACAGGGTGACGCATAGCTAATAAACCAGAGTCGTAGAAGTATGAATTGCGGCAACCACGATGACGATGATGACACCATGGAAGCTGAATCTGGTGACCCAAACTCCAGTCCGATGAGTAACAGATTGTGCACCGGAGGTGACACCACACCAGTTACGGGTGTTAAACGAAAGGTCGCCATAACAACACCTACCTCCACGGCGGAGGGCAGTGGGAATCAGGTAGAGGCGGGACTGGCGTGCATAAAATCCTTGCTGAAAACAGCAATGGCCGAAGCGAGACAAGGGAAAGATAAATTGGGATCCAACCGTATCATTAAGATACTGGAAGATATGTTCGACGTCGTGGCTCCGATGTTAACAAGAAAGGGGAAATTGAGGTCACCACTTCTTCCCCCAGCTAAGAAACCGAGGGACGACTTGGCGACCGGCCCAGTGGTCAGGGGCATTGACGGGCCGGTGATGGTTGACGTTGGGACGGACACCATACTGACCCCTAACTGGTGGGAGAGCGAACAGGAGCGTCGGAAGAAGGAGTCAACAAGACGTCGCTCACGCAAGGCAGGTGCTCGTGGGCCGGCAGAGATGACTACTCACACCGACGATGGAGCTGAATCGGCGATGGAGACGGATGGCGAAGGATGGAAGGTAGTCGTTGGTAGGAAAACAACCTCAGCACCTCCCAATGGTAAAACGGTGGGCCAACACATACCTCTGACGACAGGGGCCAAGCACAGGGCTAAGCCCCCGGCTGTCTTAGTCAAGTTGGCGGCTGGCTCGTCATACGCAGACACCGTTCGCGCAATTAGGCAGAACAGCGAGATAAACTTGGCGGAGCTGGGAGCTCAGGTAACCGGCATGCGTAAAACCAGGGATGGTCATCTGCTAGTCGAGCTAGACAAAGGTGCTGGATCCGTAGTAGCAGCACAGAAGTTGTCGTCGGCCATTGCTACCAGGCTGGGTGATGCTGTCGGAGGAGTATCGCAGCTTAGCCAGTATGCTGTAGTCGAGATTGTGGACCTCGATGCAGTGGCAACCAAGGATGAGGTCCTGTCAGCATTGCGGGCGGCAATACCAGGATCTGATGACGACCAAGCTGCCATCTGTGAACGGCAGGCTATGCAGATCACTGGTCTCTGGCCCACTAGGTCCGGCCAGCAGATTGCTACTGCTAGAATGACTAGAGCCGCCGCCTCTAGAATAAGTCGAGTACCAATTGGATGGACAATGTGCCGCGTTCGCCCTAGGCGGTCTGAACCAGAAAAGTGCTTCCGATGCCACGGATTTGGACACCAAAGTGGTAATTGCTCCGGGCCCGACCTATCGTCCAATTGCAAACGCTGTGGAGAACCAGGGCACGAGCTAAAACAATGCCTGGCAGACAAAGACTTATGCGTAGCGTGCGAGAGAGCTGGCTTTGTGCGCTACGAGCATAAGCCAGGCTCAGGTACGTGCAAAGCCAGGAAGGAGGCAATCAAGAAGCCAACCGGGCGCAATCCACAAACCCAGTCTCGGCAGGTAGGCAGCGGAGATGGAGTAAGCACGCTGCAATGATTCGCTGCCTACAGATCAATCTTCAACGGAGTTCCATACCACAGAACTTGCTACAACAGACTTCCGCTGCCACAGGCGCTCAAATTCTCATAGTCTCTGAACAGAACTGGAATCCGACTCATGACGACCGATGGGTAGCCAGCACCGATAGAACTTGTGCAGTTGCACTCACGGCCACCGCTGACTTTGTACCTGACTCGATCGGGTCGGGTCGCGGCTTCGCCTGGATTCAGTCACGGGGCATTAGGATATACAGCTGCTACATCTCCCGGAACGACACGGATGCCAACTTCGCCAACTTCCTGGAAGACGTCGAGCAGTCTGTTCGCTCGGCAGACTTGCACTGCTCGGTTA
The DNA here is from genome assembly GCF_037042655.1 of Diuraphis noxia. Taxonomy (NCBI): domain Eukaryota; kingdom Metazoa; phylum Arthropoda; class Insecta; order Hemiptera; family Aphididae; genus Diuraphis; species Diuraphis noxia. Next base: position 55,157,669 of record NW_028301711.1, read on the forward strand.
TCATCGGAGGCGATTTTAATGCCTGGTCGCAGGAGTGGGGCTCAGCGCAGAACGATGCTAGAGGCGACCAATTAGCTGACCTAGCTGCTAGTTTGGACCTGTTGGTCGGTAACGTTGGCACCAAGCCTACGTACCGCAGAATAAACGCTGAGTCGGTGATCGATGTCACGTTCCACCGCTGCCGACCTTGCCTCGCCCTCACCCATTGGAGAGTCATGGACGAAGTCGAATCGGCGAGTGACCACAGATACATTCAGTTCCGGTTAGAACGGTTAGAACGGACTCCTGATCAGGACGATCCCCCGGAACGCCTCAGGGGATGGGCCTACAGACGGTTCAATTTAGACGCACTAACTTCCCACCTGGAAATAGCACCTCTGCCCGCTACTGATGAAAACACGCCCACTGATCAAGCTGCTGACCAACACATTTCATACTTGACATCTGCTTGCGACGCATGCATGCCGCCCAGGGCACCACCGCCACACGGCAGAAGGCAAGCCCACTGGTGGAACCAAGAAATTGCCACACTACGCGACGAATACGGTCGACTGCGTAGGAGTTACCACAGGGCAGCAAGAAGGCGAGAGTCACACGAACAACTAGATGTTCATCGAACCGCATATAAGGTCAAGAGGAAGGTATTGCGGCAAGCAATAAGATCCTCCCAGGCTAAATGCTGGTCCGACCTATGCAGATCCGTTGACTCTGACCCGTGGGGTCTTCCCTACAAAATCGTCACCAAACGCATCGGTCGTCGACGTCCAGGAATTGAAGCCCGCGGCATGGAGTCGGAGATCGCCGATCACCTCTTCCCGAACCCCCCAGCGACAGACTGGGCACTCGAGCCCCGCCCACCAGAAACCGCAGAAGATGAAACCGTTGAAGACTTCACCCTGGCCGAACTGGCCCAAGCCTGCAAAAGACTTCCCCCTGGCAAGGCAACCGGCCCTGATGGTATCCCCAATGAGGTTCTAGCCAAGGTGTTCCTCCGGAAGCCTAACATCCTACTCAGCGTCTACAACAACTGCTTGGCCAACACCACCTTCCCTTCCCGATGGAAGAAATCCAGACTAGTACTATTGCACAAAGGCCCCGGCAAGCCGACAACCGAAGCGTCCAGCTATAGGCCGCTGTGTATGCTTGATTCCTCGGGGAAACTCTTAGAGCGGCTAATTCTGGCAAGACTCGACACGCACCTCGATAGCACCGGTCATAGATCACCAAACCAATACGGGTTTCGCCAAGGCAGCTCGACTTCTGACGCAATTGAACGACTGCTGAACGCCGCACACGGCGCAGCGTTAGGTGCGGCACAGCACAGGGATATTTGCGTGGCTGTGTCTCTAGATGTGAAGAATGCATTCAACACGGCTCCCTGGAAGAAGGTGGATAATGCCCTCCGGGTTAAGAATGTACCCTCTTACCTTGTGAAAATGATAAGATCCTACCTACAGGATCGATCCATATTGGTTGGCGAAACACTCCACCATCGAAGTACGACGTGCGGCGTGCCACAGGGCTCGGTTCTCGGACCAGCCTTGTGGAATGTCTTTTACGACGATTTATTGGACATGGAAACCCCTTCGGGTGTCCAACTCGTGGCATTTGCCGATGATGTGTGCGTCATAGGAATCGCCCGCACAGGCGAGGCAGCCGCTACCCTGCTTAATCCTGTGTTAGCTAAGGTATCGGCTTGGATGGAACAAAACGGACTGAAGTTAGCCCCCACCAAAACTGAGGCTGTAGTCCTGACAAGGAAAAACAAATATGACAACCCGGAGCTTCTGGTTGAAGGACACGTAATTCCTATCAAACGATCAATGCGATACCTTGGTGTTGAGATCGACACTCGGCTCTCTTTCACCAAACACATACAACAGGCCTCCCGTAAGGCTACCGACTCAGCGACAGCCATAGGCAGACTGATGCCCAACATCGGCGGACCGTCGCAAAGCAAAAGAGCGCTTCTTGGCACTGTGGCAAACAGTAAGATGTTGTACGCCTCGCCGACCTGGGCCGTCCGCGGGACAAAAACGGCTAAGAATCGCGCAGAATTGGCAAGAGCGCAGAGGGCCGTCGCACTCCGCATAACACGTGCCTACAGGACAGTCTCGGCCGACGCTTCGTCAGTATTGGCCTCAATGCTACCTGCAGACCTGTTAGCAACAGAGAGGGCTAGAGTTCGGGTTCGCCTGGACGACCAGACTGACGTCGTCCCGAACACCGTTAAAAACCAAGAGAGAACAATCAGTATTGCAGCTTGGCAAGCTCGGTGGGACCGGTCTGATAAAGGCAGATGGACATACCGGCTCCTCCCTGACGTTGGGCGCTGGTTAACAAAGCCACCGCTAACCCTGACTTTCCGACTGACGCAGGTGCTTTCGGGGCACGGGTGCTTCCGGAGCTACCTGAAGAGGTTTAATCGGGCGGACGACAGTTATTGCGTATACTGCGTCAACCCCGACGACTCTGCTGAACACACGGTTTTTACCTGCCCGAGATGGATTGACGACCGCGTTCGGATGACTGAGATTATGAGGCGACCTCCGAACGCGGGTGACGTTGAGGAAATCCTGTGTGGTCCCCTGTCACATGACTTGCCAGAAGACGCCCAAGCCCGAAGAAGAATTATTAAACAGTTCGAAACTAATCGCCTGGAGTTCATCCGCATGGTCGAGACGATTCTGTCGACCAAGGAAAAGGATGAACGCGAGGAAGAGGCCTTGCGAAGGGCATAGGGGAACGTGCGACCGCCCTGATGGAGAACGAAACATCCAGAGTGGTAGACTCCGGTCGGCTCGCCAATCGGATGACAGGCACGCGAATTCAAGGGCGGCGGACTCCGGTCAGCCCGAGAAGAACAGGAAGAAGCCAAGTAAAACTTGTAATGTAATTAATATTTGATAATGTCAATAAACGATGGCGGCGCCGCGGAAGCAATGCGAAAGCAGATCCCGCGGCGTCGTCGGTTAAAACAGAAAAAAAAAAAAAAAAAAAAAAAGGTATTTTTTAAACTAAAAGACAAAATATATTAGACAATGATAATTTTTGGTAGTGTTGATAATAATTGGGCTGGGATTTTAAAGCATAATAAATAACATAAAAAAAGCGCAAAATTGTTTAAAAAAAGGAAAAATAAAGCATGACCAAAAATGTATTTGAATTAGTTGTAATACTGAATAAAACAAATTGAAAAATTAATTTAAATTAAAAAAAGAATTCACTAGGTACCATGTATTTGGCAAGATTTTTGGTTGTAAAACTGACTATTGTTTGAAAGAATGTTTTTATACATATATAGAAAACCTATTACTAATAACTAATAAGTGTTAAACATTGATGAATTTTCCTTAATAGCGGTGATTACCCTTGTTTTCATCCTAGGAAATCATTTTATATATGAAAACCAATAACTGTTTTCAGATATTTTGATAATTGCCGCTATCAAATAAAAAATAAAAGTAGAACATTAATATTCTGGCATTGTCGTCTTTTTCATAGTAATAACATCTTATAATTTTGTTTGGCATACCTAATATTATCGCTGACAGCTGTTTGTTACTCGCTCAATATTATTGAAATGTATATTTGTCTGAAAAATTTTTCATTAGTTTCTTGTAGGTATACTAACACTACATATCTGCCAAATAAATCAAAATTTGTGTTATTTGTTTGTAAAATCATCTTGCGGTGATTTTTATTTCTACGCCGAACGGTTTTTTATCTATCTATTGTATCTATTGTAAACTATCTTAGTACCTATCTTGTAAAATCTATATAGCCTTGAGCTCCTTTTCATTTTTCCTATGATTTTTCAGATTTGACTGAATAAAAAATAACCAATTATTTGCATGATAACAATAAAAACATTTTTTATCACCTATATCAATTGTATTTTACAATATATCTAATTATGTATGTACGATACTGTCATTGTAAACCGGAAAATATTTAAATTAAATTTGAATTTATTTTCAACGTTTCTTTCGTTTGGTATAGTATAAGTGTATAACACGCTCTCAGTGACCCTATTCTAACGATGTTACCTATATTGTTATTATAAATAATATTAGCCAATAATAAGAGCAAATGCCAAACTAATTTTAGACACCATAGATTTTATTGCTTGTTACTTATAGGTATCCATTTATTTGTTAATTTATGTTATCGACTTGACGATGTTTAATCTTAAAACATAATACTACAATTTTAACTTTGAACTTTTTTGACGAAGTTATTTACACTGCGGTAGTACTGCACTACATTTAATAAACTATTATGATCTAAAAATATTACTTATAAATATATGATAAATTCATAACATAAGTCCTTTGTTGCATTTGGAGAAATAAATAAAATAATCTGAAATGAGTATAGAGTAAAGTCTAAATTAAAAAAGCGGGTAAGTGGATGTCGCTCTGCTGTACATTAGGTGGTGGGGTGAACCTCTGACTAGGGTAGGTTAGATTTGAATGCAATGATAAGTATCATTGTATACGAAAAACGATTCTGAACGGAGATGATTTGTCAGTCTAGGATATATTATATTTAAATATTGTCATATATTCTATTTTGAAACAAATATTTTATTTTTCAATTGAATTTTGAACTACAAAATAATTTGCAAATATTCATGGTTTTGACGAATTTTCTTCAATATTTGAAATTCAAATGATAATAAAAATTTAATTTGAATTTCCTGTGGACATTTTTTTTGTGATAAAGATTGTCAAATCTTGTATTAAATTTTTAAATCTTAGATTTAAAAAGAAATTTTTTTATGAATTTCTAGCTTAAAATAATTTGCGAATTTTTGTGATTTTTACGTATTTTGTTAAAATTCAAAATTTGAATGCTTATAAATAAAAATTGTGACTATGAATTTCTTTTATTTTTCAACTGCTATTGTAACAATATGTTTAGAGCCTTGTATTAAATTTTCAAGATTTTCTACCCAAAACATAAATTTTTAACGATATTAATTTAAAAAAAACTAATAATGATCGAGTATTTCATATACCTATGAATAGTTCAACTTAAGTCAAACAATTTTGAAAATATCATGGTGGATAGAATTCACTTATATAAACATTTGGTGAAAATTGCATGTATCAATGGTCATTTGTTTTAAAGTTACATCAAAAATCAAAATCAATTTTGTCGAAAACTGATTGTGCGTAAAATATCCCGTTTTTCCCTTAATTTTTAGTTTGTTTATCCCGATTATTTAGAAAAATATTAAGAATATTTTACTTTTGACTCCCCCAAAGTACCAACTAGATTCACTTTCTGATCGAACGAGGTACTGAAGTCAAAAATCGAAGTATTTTTACTGCCCCAAAAGTGATGACAGACACAAAAAAATAAAAAATAAAAACACACATCATGGAAAAATCAATACATTCATCACTCCGCTCAGAATCTGAAAATAAGACAAAATTTACTACACACTATCTTTAACGGACGCAGACATACATCGACTGACTTGCCCGTACTGGACAGTCTTACATTGTACGCACGTAGAATGTCGAGTCAGCGTTCGTTCCTCACATTACAAATAATTGTTTATATATTAATAATATTATAATGCTAAATTATATACTAATAATTAATAATAATAATAATCAGGGTACCTAACAGGATATTCATGGTTTTGACGAATTTTTGTCAATAATTGAACTTCAAATGCTAATAAAAAAAAAATTGTGCATATGTATTCTTATCATTTTTTAATCACTATATTAAAAACTTATGAGAAATTTTGGATTAAAATTTCAAGTATTTTGATTGGCCAAAAAAAATGTATCGACACTTCAAAAAAAGTTTTCAGTAAAACTGAAAATTTAAGTTGTTTATAAATATCTCAAAAAAAGTCAAAATATTTTGAAAATTAAATCATGTCAAGAAAATGTCAATCTAAATAACTGGTAAAATTTTCATGTATCTACGACTCATACTTTTTGAATAATAATAAATATTTAAAATCGTTTGAGGATAAATCGTTATCGTTACGCTATTTCGTAAAAATTTAAAATTCAAACGCACTTAAATTTTTCCTATAATGATGCTTCGAGTTTTCTCTATAGATATTTGAAGGAAAACTTATGGAAAACTTAGTGTTGTATTTTTAATACTTAGTTATAAACACAAACAATTTTATGATTTTTCAACTTCAAAATTACTTGCAGATTTCGTAAAAATTTTAACTATAAACGCTTATAAAAAAAATTGTGACAACGATTTTTTTGGTCATTCAACATTTTTTTACCGATCAAAAAAAAATCGAAAATTTCAGTGGTCTATAAATAACTCGAAAAAGTCAAAAATTGTTGAAAATTAAACTGTATATAGATATCACTAACATAAACATTTGGTGAAAATTTCAAGTATTTACAGTGATTAGTTTTTGAATTACAACCATATAAAAAAATCGATTTGGTCGAAAACCGATTTTGCGTAAAAATTCCCGTTTTTCTGTCATTTTTTTTTTGTTTTTCTCGATTTTTTTGAAAACTGTTGGAAAATGTTTACTTTTGTTCTCTATAATGCATCAAGGATCTTCACTTTTACATCGGTGAACACACCCCCAAAGTTTAAAATCGAAGAATTATTTAGATTAGTTATGCTGTACACAGACATTGTAAAATCAATACATTCATCACTTCGTTCAGAATCTAAAAACTAATAATGATTGAAACTAAAAATAAAAAATGCTTTGACTTTTAACTTCAGTACCTTGTTAAATCAGAAAGTGAATCTAGTTGATACTTTGGGGGATCAAAAGTAAAAAATTCTTAATATTTTTCTAAATAATCGGGATAAACAAACTAAAAATTAACGGAAAAACAAGAAATTTTACGTACTATCAGTTTTCGACAAAATCGATTTTGATTTTTGATGTAACATTAAAACGATTTACCATTGATACATGAAATGTAACCTTGGAAAATGTTTACTTTTGACCTTTATAATGCACCAAGGATATTCACTTTTACATCGGAAACCACCCCCAAAGTTTGATAAAAAACACACATCATTGGAAAATCAATACATTCATCACTTCGTTCAGAATCTATAATTATCTATAATGTGTAAACTTGTTATGTAAAATAATAATTACTTTTTTATAAATATGTATATTTATGATGTGTATCAAACATTAATATATTTGAAGCATAAAAAAATTTTTCTCCGAAGATGAAACCTGTACACATTTTATAAAATTGTGTATATTGGTTACATTAAAAAAATAAATGTAATTTATAATTCTTTCGGTTAGAAAGTTGTTATACGCTGCCGCATTTCACCCTACTAAAAAATATGTTAATTTTCAATGGGAACGATTCAGAATAATATTATTTTATTGTATTATTAAAATAGTATAGGGTAGATATTGTGTTTGTTTTACATGTAATTAATATTCACGTAATCATGCATTTAATATTATTTTATATCTTTGTCCTCAAACCAGTGAGCTGGGTAATGACTAGGTAGGTATTTACATTATCAGTTATGAAGTGACATTATCGTATAACGATTGCTAGTTCTTCAATAAAAATTATTAAATACATTCATGTTTTAGTGGACAAATGTCATATTATATTTTTGATTATTTAAGTGTGAGTATAGTGTATAACACGTGGGTAGAGAGACAATGCAATAAAATTATTTTTTCTTTACCGTTTGTCGCATAAATGTATCATGTTATTTCTTTGAAGTCATTTACTACCTAAACCTAAATGCAGAATATTATGCATTTGCTGTACTAAATTTGTGATCATTATACAAATGGTATGACTTCATAAGAGCAATAGTGACGATGTAGTGAACTGCAAAATAAATAATGATTTATTTAGTAACGCAAACGATAATAATAATCTAACAATATGATGCTAACAAATTTTTAGTTGATCTGACAATTTTTAATTACAGTTTTTATTTTTTTGTGACATCGCCCATGCATTTTAATCCCTAAACCTATTTGATTTTAAGAAAATAATAATGCACATTGAATATAAATTAATTTACGCAGAAGTTTATATATTTAAGTATATTTTAGTAAATTGTTTATTTTTTATTAGTTTAAAGAATTTAAAATTACACCATGTGATGGGTTAATATTTTTAAAATTTTTATTGATGCATAAATTAACCTTGTGAAATATTTCTTGTTTAAAAATGTTGATTACAATCAAATATCAATGTTATGAATTTTTTTACAGGGCCCATCGCCAGTATTTTTGTAAATAAATACGGTTGCCGTGCGGTGACTATTGCGGGAGCCATACTTGCGAGCATTTGTTTGATGACTAGTGTATTTGCCAATAGTTTAGTAACTCTGTACATAACTATCGGACTCGGAACAGGTAAATTAATTGCTTTATTTCAATATATTATATGAAACTGTGGTCTGTGGTTGTTAAACAACTCTATTTAATAATAATTTTGTAAATTACCTTCATTGTAAAAATTTTTGAAGGGCTCGAAGCTCGATAGTATGACAGTACATTTTACAGAATATTAATAAAAATAAAAATTTAATGGATGAAAATAATAGGTATAATGGTACATATATTAATTTTAAACTAATGAGTTAGGTTCTGTTAAGTTAGAGGTTATTACAATTTCCTTAATACGCGCTCACTTCTAACCTTTTGCATTGCTTATATCTAGAGTTAGAATGTTGATGACTTTTGAATTTTTTTTCCTTTGATTCTATACAATGCTATCATAGCTAAAAATTTGTTTCATGCTCCCTTGATGCATCATATTCTAATTTTATTTTGCATTTTTTGCATTTTTAGCTATAAATGCATTTTTTTGTTTTTTAACGTCATTTTTTCATCTTTTAGGACATTTTTGTACTTTCTGTACAATGTAAGGCATTTTTCTCAAATTATAGATTTTAGGGCAAATGTTTATTTTTAATATTGAAATTTATTTATAAATTATTTAAATGCTTAATCTACTTATATTCATATTTTAAATTACTATTACACTCATTATCACACCCATATCTATAATAAAAATTATTATTTATAAATTCGTTTTTTCACTTTCTTAATTAGTTATTTAGATAATTTTTAAGGTCATTTTTTGAAGTTTTTAGGGCATTTTCGCATTTTTTTAGGGCATTTTGTGTGTTTTTTTAGATTATCAAGGTCCTAACTCTATGAGTTATATCCATGAACCTTTATGCACCCCCAAAACATGGTTGAAAGACGACCTTCAATCATTTTGTATTCGATATATTGAGAATTGTTAGTCTTATATTTAATATTGCTGTACTTATCACTGTAATTTCTAATCGTCGTTTTTAGAATAGTATATAATAGGTATATTCAACCACAATTTAGCGTCTTTATAAGTTGCGTCCTAGTCGATATAAAAAGAAGCTTATTGGTAGGTAATTTAGGTCTAAGACTGCGATTATCATACGCATGAAAGCGGTAATGTAGTCAACAGAAGCAATCAATTAAAATAGAACAATAAACTGTCGAACATTGACCGCGCGCGCATTCACCTGTTGGAATGTTTAATATTATTAAATTTATATAATTATTCGTTTTAGTATAAGTTGGTTGCCTACACGAACAATTACATATTACTAATTAATTCACTACCACTCTGTAGTGTCGGTTTTAAAATAATAGTCTTTACAAAAGTCGATTATAATTAATTTTTTAAATGTTTCAGCACATTAGGTGCTATTACAAGTACATTTACAATTTATTATTACTATAAATGTGTATACGAGAAGACACTAATTTTTTATAAATGCAGACAATTTCGTTATCGGTTGTTTTAATATATTACAATATTATATGTAACCTTGAATGATAAATTTTCGCAATGATCATTTAAAACTATAATTGCCTAGAGCATATTTTTTTCGATATTTCGATAACATACCTAATAATATTATATTATATATAAACAAGAACGATAATGTTATTATAGTATGTGCGAGGAATAATTATTTTGTGTGGGTAAAAAAGCAATCTATATTTCGAACTTCGGAATTCGGAGCGTACCTACTACTGCTGTTTAATTCGTGACAACTGTGTCGTATCATGTACTGCGTTGTTTATCATAGACGTGTAATTCACTTTATTAAACAAGTTGTATTTGGGTGTATTTCGATTCTCGTGTGGGGTGGCGCCGTAAGCAAATGCTAAATACACTATACGTCTATACCTACAATAATAGTATACTCGTACATTATAATATTATGTTCACCGTTGAGACAAAATGTTTTGCCAGTTTACCACTATGGTTTTTGACATACACACGCGTTTAAATTGGGCGGGCTGCCATCAACGCTCCGCACGCTTGGTATAATATTCAGATTAGGTTGTAACTATTTTCACCATTTGATTGTTAGATACATAGCTTTAAACGGCATTGGAAATATATTAAATGTGTTCCACAACAGCCAGACTACTTTGGCAGCATTACGACGTGCAGTTTATCTGTTAATCGATTACATTTTTATTAATTATTATATCTTATACTCGAGAGCTGCAGCACAATGTTTTTAAAAATATATATTCATTATTTTAATTATTTATGTAGGTGCTAACGTGTATATATATATATATATATATATATATTTAATATCGTATTATAGACTATTGAAATCTATTAAAAATATACTATAAAAAAAATATTGTTCGCGAATTTAATTAATTCACATATTCTATAAGATATTTCTTACTCGTTATACTTGATCGATAAAATGTTCTAAGATATTAATTTGCAATATTATTCTAAAGTGTCGCTCTAACGATGCTGATGACAATACTGTTGTCTCCTTGAGACTATTCAGGTAGGTAGCTAATGTTTCAATTGGCCTAAGCTGACTATAAGCTCATCAATAAAATGTACTTATTATTATAGGTATACTAAATATACTATATTATATATTATTTTTAAATAAATATTATTCTCAATTAATTTGAATTCATTATCATGAATTAATGAAACTTAGTCTTTAAAAAAAGTTCGAAAATCTTATGTCAAAATGTTGATAACAGTTTTACGAAGCTATTATTGGCTTAATTCTAATGAATATTTTTCATGAAATACGGTCAACCCATTTATACTTTTTGATACTTTTTTCAAATCAATATATTGTATTTAACATTATTTCAAAATTAGGAAAGCTTATGATAAATACTTGAAAATATAAGTGAAACTTTAAAATGCTGTGAACTCATACTAGTGCATACATGCAGATTGCAGATACATTTTTTCAAATTTGAAATGATAATATAAAAACATAAAAATAATCTTTTAAATGTTATATTGACTTATTCCTATTTGCTATTATCTATTTATTATGTCTTGTTGAAATTTAAAATTACTAATTTAATTAAAATTATTTTTTTAAGCAAATAACTTAATTTACAAAAATGTAATACAACTAATACCAGGAAAAATTAATAATGTTCGATTCTTATTCCTACATAAACAGATAGCGATTGTTTTTTGAATTTTAAATTTTTAGTATATTTAATAATTGATTCATTATCAAAATACAGATTTTATTTATAATTGTATAGATACAAATCACACTGTGTTGTAAATTAATATTTAGGATAATCAATCAATTTTTTTAAAGTAAAATATAAGCAAAATGGTTTTTTTCTGCAATATATTTGTTGAGATTATTATTACGTGATTAAATAACATCATAGTAAATTAAATACAGTTGTAATCAGTGGATTATCCCTGTACTTTATATTTTATTTATTAAAAAAATTTATATTTAAATTGATTTAATTAAAAATATATGAATATTTATCAATAGTAGGGGTATATTAGATTCTGAGCGTTACAAATTAATGTATTGTAGGTACTCATATTAAACATGATATGTTTCTTTTAACATTTGGGGTACTTAGTAAAAATACTCAGATTTTTGACAGGCACCTTTCTGATAGAATATACACATATTTATGGTTAAAAAATCAAAATTGTTGAAGTAAATTTATGATTTTTCAATATGGCAGCATTTTCATCTTGCATTATTTTTTATCCCAATGTTCTAATGAAAGGATTCACGGGATATTGGGACGCATTATCTAACATAATATGTTTTTGGGACACTTGGTTAAAAACAATTTTTCTTTGTAATAAATACGACATGTAAGAACTAATAACCCTATTTATCATACCACGTTTTAGGTTTATTTAATCGTTATGAAAACTATAAGAATTATCAAGTATTTGTTTTTTCTATTTGAAATGTTTTCTCCTGTGATATAAATAATATGTCAATTTATGTAATCAATTTGCTCTTGTACTCAATGTCTAATGTCTATGTATAATAAATAATAATAGTATACACATAGCTCTTGTAAATAACCTTTGTGTATTTAATACGAGAATAAGTGTTGTAATGTAATTATATAGGTATTTGTTTACGATCAGTTTCTGTAATAAGTATAGGTATAACTGTATAAGAGTGAAGTTATGGTACAATAAATAGCAATAACCTACTTAAATGTTCACGATCAATACCTACCATGTAATAATTCCGTCATGATCAATTCGTTCAAAATGAAATGCAATTATAACTATAACAATGATTATAATTACTCAAAATGTGTTAAAAGTTGTTAGTTCGAGTTTTTACCTTATAATGTTGATTTTTTGTACGATATAGAGGTGAATTACTTACAGTTACAGAAGTGACAATTGTTAGTATTCACGAATTATCTTGTCTTCTGTACTAAAAAAGTTTTTATCGTATGATGTTTTGATAACTTATAGATAAATATATGTTTCTTTTTTAACGTAGTTAAAACAAAATTTAAACCGTCTGTTGTTAACCTATACAAAACGTCGATAATCTATGTATTAATCTATATATATTACAATATATTTTCTTATAATTCTGTATCATGAAACAAGTAGGTATGTTTTTAATTATTCGATGTGTTTAACACGTTTTTCTATCTAGAGGCTCCACCCAACCAAAATCGTTTCATGAGAAATTATTATGTTTGATATATAATTTGTCGTTTGCTATTATGTTTCATAAATTCTGTTCAGCATTAACTTTAATTTCATTTGTTCATTTAATTTTGTTAAATACTTTACCCTTTCCATTTTAAAATAAAGTTATATTATTTATTGTGTAATGTTTATATTATAATGCATACGAGTACATTAATTTCAAATAGTAATATTTAATATAGGTACCTATCGCATGTATATTCAGCGTACAATTATGTTGTTTTTTTTGGTTTTATTGACATCTATGTTAATTCAAACGTTTAAAACTCAATAAACTTCATTATGGTAAAACAAAGCTGAAAATGTTTTATTGATGTTGAGTCCGAAATGCACATAACTTATTTCTGTGTATTACATTTCATTTATCCGTACTGTTGGTTCCCTTGATAATAATTTTACATCGCTGTTAGATTCTATTTTCTAGCTATGTTATATACTTTTAACTTATAATGGTATTTTAAAATAACACCGTACTTTTATAACTATAATAATATATATATATATATAAATATATAATACTCTAACGAAATATTATGTAATAACGCGATGTCAAAAGTTGGTATAAGTGTTGTTTTTTTTTTTGTTTCTTCCGTGTAAGCGACTGATTATGTCTATATGATGTTTTTCGATTTTATGTTTCCAGTTTGTCTAAAGGGCATTGCTCTTATTATAACATCTTGTTATTAAACTTATTATTTCTGTACTGAAACTGAATTAGTTTTTGATTTTCTCGCCCGTGTTACGCAATTTAATAGGGATTTATAACTATAAATTACTCGTCCTATGATGGTGTATGTACTTATATAATTTACACCCTGACGTATACAATTAAATTAAAACGTTTCTAGGGATTTAATTTAACTACCCTCTCTTTTATAGTTCTTACTCAATTTAAAATTTCCATCTACTTTCGTTGGATTATCGATTATTATTTTATAATATATGTTATACATTTCATCAATATATTCAAAGAATCACGTTCGGTGTTTTTTTTCTATATTGTGTGCGTATTTAAAGTTAATAATTTCTGTTAGTTTTTAATTATTTTCTGTTGTCTTTTTTCTCCACTGTTTAAATGACTTCCAATGTTAAAACTTATACTATAAAGACTGCAATTCGATCGGTTATTACTATTTTATTTTAAAACAAATAACATAATATTAGTAGATATAATACTTAATTAGCGTTGTTATCTCTTGTACTATGACAAAATCATGTTTATGAAAAGCCTATGATTTAAAATACGAATACAAAATTCCCTTAGGTTATATAATATTATAATTAAAGCTTTTATTATAAATATATTACTCATATAATATAATCATTAAGCATAGGTATATATAGCTACATTATAACCGGAATTTGACAAAGGCGAATTGGCCCTCACGGATGGTCATATTGAATTGTTATTTTTGAATAGTTCTTCAAGAGTGGTATCTGAATATACGATATTATGCTATGGCAAACGTGGAGTTGGTTCCCGGGTCAATTAAATGTGTACGAATTGGTTCCCGAAAAAAAAACTTTCCAGTATATAACTGTTCGAATTGGTTCCCGAATAAAATTACTTATCTACTATAGATACTACTATAGATACGTATATGTACAATCGATAATCTTGATAATATCTGACCATACCTAGGTATTCCAGATAGCGTTTGAACTATTCGAACTTATTTGAATTCTAGACAGTCCTAAGTCTGAATAAATGGGAAGGAAATTGTTGCTTGTTGAATATATCATAATAATTTTAAAAGTTAATTTAACAAGATTGTATTATCATGAAAGCTTGCGGGAACCAATTCGTATGTTTACCTGTAGACAATCCGGGAACCAACTCGTATGTTACCTGTAGACAACCCGGGAAGCAATTCGTAGTCGTCCTATGCTATATGTTACATTTTCATCTCATTGTTGTTATTTGTTTGTACTCATGTGTACAACTTTTTATTTTACATGAGATTTTATAAAATATTTTTTATGCGTAAAGACGTCGGGCGATCATAGGTTTTGTGGGGTTCAACGAAAAATAATCCTTTTTAAACAATAGAACATTTTTTTACAATTTATAATATTTTCATTACCTAAAGTAAATTTTTTATTACATGATTCAAAGTTAATTTGGTATCCATCTTTTTGTACTCAATTATAAATTAAGTCGAAAACGGTGCCAGAGGGACATTTCTTTCTAATATAATTGGGATTTTATGCTCGTCTAGAGGTTATTTCATGCTCGATGTCTTGGTATGCGGCTATGCGAGTATGTGACGTTTTGTAGTGTTGATGTTTTAACAACAATGCTGTCTATATAGTAAAATATAATATGATATGTAAAAGTTTTAAGTTTCCACGAATAGTTGTTGTTAAGATATGAAATTCACATCAAAAAAAAAAAAATCAAAAAAAAAAAAAAATCAGTATATATAAATATAGCTAGTTTCATACAACCTCCAGTTAAGTGCCATTAGTGGGTGGCTTCTTACTCAAGTACTCATGTATTATATTTTTAACCCTTATCAAATATGCTAATTGTGCAAAATTGTACAGATTGTATATATATTGTGTAAAATAAAAAAAAAAAAAAAAAAAAAAAAAATGTTCTTATGTTTTAAATGTATAAATTCGTTAAAATGTTAACTTCAAAATTTAAATGTCTGTAAATGAAATTAAGCTTATATATTATTAAAATTGTTGGGTAAGAAATTCTCATGTGGAACTATTTATATTAAATTGTCAAACTTTAGGTATACAAATACAAATTAAACATTTTATAAATTGTTAATTACTATAGGTATTTATTATTGTTTAAATTAGAAAATAGATAAATGTTTATGTAAAGGTTATTTTATTATATTATATCATTATATTTGCATAATATATTATAACACTTATATGTAGGAAAGTCTACTTTGTAAAATAATAGGTACTTGTTTCCCTATGACCTCTGTCTCCGCGGGTATTTTTAGTAATTAAAAACAAAATACTTATGTACATATTATATATGTCACTGTATAAGCAATTTTATAACTATTCGTATGGCTATGTTTATAGATACGAGTGAATTAAAAAAAATATACCATAATATTATGTAGAATTTAGATATATTTTATTCAAATTAGTTAACTTAAGATGTGTAAAATATTTGAGTGGCCTGGCGTGGTTCGATGGTGGTCATTAATTCCTGGATGGGCAAACACCCAGGTTTATAGTGACAATTTCAGAACCTTGCCACACACCATCCCTGTGTTCTAACCAACCATAACCTCCTTGTAATGGTATTAAATTTGAATTCATTGATTTAATTTAATGGTATACAAAAAAATAAATTCCAAATTAATCAAATCAGATTCATTATGCACACGACTCACTCAGTCATTCATAGTAAGTATACACAATTTAAAGTAAACCCACGAATAATTTTTAAATTACAAAACTATAGCTAAAATCGTTATTTTTGGGTAATTAATAGGTAATTTTATCCAAATTTAACATCAAAATAACTATAAAAAAAAACTTTGTTTCTATAGTTTTTAGATTTTTTTGCCATAGAATTAACTATACTTATATGGAACTTGTTTTTACATTTTTAATTCTTAGCTATAAAATGTAAAAGTTTTATAAATTTTCAACAACTAAAAAGTTTATAAATTTTCAATTAAATATATTTTGTCAAAATTTGAACTTAAAATGGTTGTATAAAAAAACGTACCTATGTATTTTTAATATTTTCTGACTACTATTATATAAACTTACGAAGAACCTTAATAATTATTTAATATTAATACAATTTTATTGACATTTGTAGGATAAAAAACTAAAAAAACGGAAAATTTCAAATGTCGAAAAATAACTTAAAATTTTTTGAAATATATTGAAAATTGTATCAAGTATACAAATCGATAAAATAAACATAATGTGTAAATTAAAATTTTCTACAGTTAGGTATTCGTGTTTGAATAAAAGTCTTGAATGAGATATTGAGCGAATATTTTATGTTTAAATCCAATAGGTACTCATAAAAATTTTTTATTTGATAAAAGTAGAAAAATCCATGAAGGATCTTTTATTCAAATTTCATGATTTTTACATATTTTGTCAAATAATGCGTCAATATAATGTCCAAATGCTCATTCAAAAGAAATTGTGACTGTATTTTTTATATTTTTTAAATACCATTGGGAAAATATATAAGGAGCCTTGTATTACATTTTAAAGCTTTTTACCCGACAAATAAAATTTTATTGTCATTTATAAAAATAAAAAAAACCAAAAAGATTAAAAATTTATAAATAACAAATAGGTAACCTAAAAAGATTTGAAATCTTTTGAAAATTGTAATTATTTTGAAAATGCCATTATAAACATTCAGTAAAAATGTCATGTGTCTATGATAATTTGTTTTAGAGTTACACCAATATATAAAATGGATTCAAAGATCTCAAAAATTGATTTCTGAGTAAAAATTTCCGTTTTCCTTAATCTTTATTTTGTTTTTCCCGGTGCTTTTTAAAACTACTTGGAATTTCAAAACTCGACCTCCCCAATGCAACCAACTAGATTCACTTTCCAACCGGAAAAGCTACTGAAGTAGAATATTGAAGCATTATTTCGACAACTTATCGTGTATACAGGCCAATAACACACATCATTTTAAAATCAATACATTCATTGTTCCGCTTAAAGTTTAAAAAATATAATATATATTTGATGTATATAGCCATATAGTTATACGTGATTGCTGGTATTAAATAATAAAAACATAATGATGTTTGAGTTCTATACACTTTTTTAATAATTTTAATGAGTAATAACCATGGCTTTAAATTTAGTGTGCTAAAACTATGAAAAATGTATGCACTCAAAAATGGTCAAAGATGCATTAAAAATTCCAAAATATTTGAAATTATGAAAAATGAACCTATTAAGATAAAATCACAATATATTTGTTGTATGAAATTAGTATTGAAAGGTATATAATCGCCTAATAAATGATATGAGTAAAATATTAAAATTATACACACTTATAAATAAACGTGCACTATAAAGAATAGATAAGCTTTCACATTTTTTTCAATTGTTTTATTGTGATTATTACTTCTAACACGCCAATATACCTTATTACCCGATATAAATAATAAATAAGGATTTGTAAGCGTATAGTACCTATACTCCCTTTTTGTAACTAACTACAGTACATATATATTTATTTTAATTTTTGATTTATCTATATACGTCAACCAACTTTTACAAAATAGATTAGATAAACATATATATTTATAATATGATAACAATAATATTGTATGACAAGTAATAAATGTTAAAGTATATAACTAGGTAAAGTAATATCAAAATGAGGCGAAGATCAAACAGAATTGGCAGACCGAAGCATTATGTGCATGGGGTGATTGTGGCTGAAGGAAGTAGAATGAGTGGGAATATAAAAAGGGCCGTGATTACGGATATTGTTTGAAGAAACTTTAAATAAGACTTGAGATTAAAGGTCAGATACATCTATAATTGTTGAGAAGTGCATAAATAAATTGAGAATCAATATAATTATGGCATGAAGACAACGAAGGTATATTAAAAACACGGTTAATATCGGAATATTTATGATTCGATAAAGGCAATGCATAGCATACGATAAAAATTTATGTTGAACACGCTCAAGATGTAACTGATCCTGAGCAAGGTGAGGGTACCAGTCTATAAACCTATACTCGAGTATAGATCAAACAAGAATAAAATACAAGAGCCTTGTAAAACCTTGAACCTTTAGAACACGATCCGTTATTAAATCAATGTAATGGTTAAAAGAGAGTAATAAATACCAAGATCTTTAATAATTGATACACGCTGTAATTGTGAGGGCGTAACCGTTTTCCGCTAAATTGACCCTAACCCGTTATCACTATGACCGTTTTCCGCCAAAGGTTATATTTTCGATTTCCACCAAAAATAATTAATAAATTATTATTGAGAACCCCTGATAACTGAATCCATCAGCCAGTAATGATTACGATGTACTCGCTATTATTATAGCGATATCTGCAGATAATTGACTGGTTATTGTTCGCTGTCAGTCTGCACCTACCAGTTGAAACCGTGGTCTGTAAAATCAAAAAAAGTTTCTATAATGTCGGAGAATATTGAAGTGATAACCAGTAACCATGGGCATATTATTCTAATATACAAACATTTTAAATTTATACATGCGTATACATCTAAAGACAGCATTACTCGGTGGAGGTGCTACAAAAAACAGTGTCCTGCTAAAATTTTTACAAAAACTAATCATAAACATATCATTTTCAAATGGTTAATATTGAATGTGTACTTTTATATAATTTTAATTTTTATAATAATGAGTGATGTTTATAATCATAACAATTCGTATATAGTAGACTATGCTTTAGAAAATACGCTGAGTATACCTAAATAGTCGAATAATAATACTTTATAATATTAAGATTAGAATTAGATAATATAGTTTATGATAAATATCTGTGTGAGGTGAGCTGGCGCGTGTATGATACAAGGTGAGGAGCTTACATGGTATCTGGATTCAGTTCAGGGGTTCTCAATAGTAATTTATTAATTTTTTTTAGCGGAAATCAGAAATAAAACCTTTGGCGGAAAATGCCCATAGCGATAACGGGCTAGGAATCTAGGATCCTTTTGGCGGAAAACGGAAACCCCCAATTGTGAATTATTAATTACGTAGGGAAAAAGTAAAAGGTTTCTAGATATAAAGAAAGAGATACTTGCCAACATTTAGAGAAAGACCTAAGTTTGATACCCATACATAAAATTGATCCAGTTCATCTAATAGAATTTGACAGTCAGAATAGGTATCGATTTTATAGAATATTTTTATGTCATCGGCATAGAGAAGTACATGCGCTTTTTTGAGATAGCTGAAAATAGAGTTAACATAAAGACAAAACAAAAGAGAACTCAAATGCCCATCCTGAGGTACTTCAGAAATTATATCAACCAAGTTGAAGGAAACATAATTTAACTTAACAAATTGTTTACGGTTAGATAGGTAAGAACGGAACAAAGACAGAAGGGGGTCGCCAATATTAATATTAATAAATATTTAATATATATCAGGAGTGGCCAACATAAATATGTTATCGAGCCACATATATAAATATAATAATATCAAGAGTCAAAATATTTGTAAATATATTTTATAATTTTATATGATTAGATCTAAAACATTTTTTTTTATGTATGTATACGACTTTGACGTGAGCTACAAATTAGCCACCACTGATATATATATATATATATAGGTATTAAAATATTAGTTACTGCTTAGGTATTAATTATTATTTTTATTGTTCATTATGACTCAATTTTGTTTTACCTACCACTTTTATAAATGTTATCGTGTATAAAAATGTTAATTAATCATTTTTGTTTTGTATATTTCTACATTTGAATTGTTCGTGAGTCATTATGGTGAGCAGCTGAATATAAAACTGATTGTCCCAATTGATTGATCGACCGTGGGTATTAAAACGCGTCACGGTATATTATGGAATGTCTGTTCGTAAGTTTGCGAAAAAAACATTTTAGGATTGACTGCGATTTTAAAGTATAAACATATTACAATTTTAATAATTTATCAATGATAAGTGTAATATATTCATTGAATTGTCAATGCTTATAGGATGGTATTGTTGCTAAAATAAATACAATTTGAGTATGAAACATCTATATAGTTATTAGTTAATGAAATTAACCAAACACATTGATACAAAATTCAATTATTATCCAAGTTTAATTATTCAACTCAAAGCAGCTTACCACAAATATTTTAATTTAAAACCTATATTGGTTTCAATCTATGCGTTTCCGTATCGTTTATTTAGCATCGTATCCGTAGTTATTGCAGTTATTGTTATTTTGCTAGAGTATCTAAATAATTGTGAGCATCGCCGCCCTACGTACTTATCTAGAGATTTGTGGTGGATGAAGATCGATGGCGTGTCGCTGACTCGCTGTGGTCTTTGCAGTTATGCAATAGAGGTTCTACGCGTTATATGGCGCACATTTGATATTAATATAGTGTATGATTTATGTTAGCATGTTCACCTCCATTTTTTCTTTTAATGATAAATTTATTCAAATTCTAATTTTGTAAGTAGACTTAAAGACCATATTTTCAAATCGCTGATATTCTTTGTACTGTATAACGAGTATTTTGTAGCGATACCAACTTTTATGTTTCAAATGATAACACCCCTTTTTTACTGAAAATTATTAAGTAGATAATTTTTTTGAAAATTTTAATGTATCTAAATCAATATTCTAATGAGAAGTTTCTGAGTTATAAAATACTTTATATAATAATCCTTAAAAATGGTTTTATAAAAATAAAAACAATATTATGTTATGTTAGATGTTGTATTTATTATACTTGAATCATTTTTACAAATTATTTATATTGATAAATCAGTAGTAATTTGCTAACTTTTTAAAATTGTCTAAGCCATTACCATACATGTATTATCCTTAAAACACAAAGTTACATAATTCAAAAACCAATAGCTTGAATTTTGATTTAGATACATCAAAATATTTTCAAAAAAAAAAAAATAAAAAAAATATGCTTATTTATAAATAAAAATGGAGGTTCCTTTGTGAAAAACTGAAGTTTTTACTGCCTACACAGGATATCTAGACGCTTACGCTAAAATAGCGAAATGATAAAGCGTGTAGGCAGTGCGTTACTGATAACTGATAGGTATATGATAATACGATATTACGAAAAACTATTCTGAACTGAATCTGTCAGTCTATATTTTTCTTTAAGTAAACGGTAGGTTGAATAATTTTTGACGAAAGCAAATTGCATGTATTACCTATGTAATATTATAATAATGATTGTAATATTATTTCATTTAATATTACTTGCCGAGTTATTATCTTATAAGCCAATAAACCGGCGTGTTGTTTGCCCGTTTGTGTGAATAAGTTCGTGGTATAAATAGCTTAAAATTAATATAAGTATTTTGAAAATTTCATTGCATATAAAACATGGTAACTCAAGTACTAATGAAATGTTTCAAGTTTTTACTGTTAGTATTATTTATATTTGAATATAATATACAATGTCGTCAACTTTTTTTTCGTACTATTAAAAAATAAAGGTAAAAATGAACCTTGTATTTAATTTTCAAGAATTTTTTAGATTCTGAGCGGAGCGATGAATGTATTGATTTTACCATGATGTGTTTTTTTTTTGTGTCTGTCATCATGTTTTGGGGCAGTAAAAATGCTTCGATTTTCGACTTAAGTTGAACTATTCATAGGCATTTCAAATTTTCGATAATTATTAGTTTTTTTTAAATTAATATCGATAAAAATTTATTTGTTAGGCAGAAAAGCTTGAAAATTTACTACAAGGCTCTTAACATATTGTTACAATAGCAGTTGAAAAATAAAATAAATTCATAGTCACAATTTTTTTTTATAAGCATTCAAAGTTTGAATTTTGACAAAATACGTAAAAATCACGAAAATTCACAAATTATTTTAAGCTAGAAATTCATAAAAAATTTTATTTTTAAATCTAAGATTTAAAAATTTAATACAAGATTCCTTACAAGTTTTTCAATCTTTATCACAAATAAAAATTCCACCGGAAATTCAAATTAAATTTTTATGAGCATTTGAAATTTAAATTTTTACAACATTGGATTTTCACTTTTAGCGATTTCCTTATTTTGGTGTAACTCTAAAACAGAAATTTTGACTGAATGTTTATATAGGCGTTTTATATATTTGATAAAATTTTCAAAATATTTAGATTTGTTTTGAGCTGTTTACTGACATTTTAATTTTTCAACTTTTTTAGTTTTTTTTTCTATAAATATCGATAAAAATTTATTTGTTCGGTAGAAAAGCTTGAAAATTTAATACAAGGCTTCTAACAAATTGTAACAATAGAAGTTAAAGAATATTAAAAATTCGTAGGAACGATTTTTTTTTTATAAGCATTTAAAGTTCAAATTTTGACTAAATACGTAAAAATTACGGCAATGTTCAAATTATCTTAGATAGAAATTCATAAAAAAATTTCCTTTTATATCTAAGATTTGAAAATTTAATACAAGGCTCATTATATATTTTTACAATAGCAATTGAAAAATAAAATAAATATATAGTCACAATTTTTTTTTATAAGCATTCAAAGTTTGAATTTTGACAACATATGTAAAAATCACGAAAATTCGCAAATTATTTCAAACTAGAAATTCATAAAAATTTTTCTTTTTAAATCTAAGATTTGAAAATTTTTAATAATCTTTAATATATCCTAGACAGATAAACCGTCTTCGCTCAGAATCGTTTTTTGTATACAATGATATAATATCATTGGATTCAAATTTAATTCCATCCATTACAGTAACCCACTTGTAACCTACTGTACAGCAGAGCGACACACACGACTTACCCGGCTTTTTTTAAATTGTACCTCGTATGGAAAACTAATATATAAATAGGTATATTGTGTGAAAAATTAAAATCATTTAATCATAAAAAATCATACTAGAATATGTTGAAAACAAGTTTTGAATTCCCCAGTTTTTCCAATTTTTTTTTCGATACATTTTTAATGAATTGGGAAATTTTGTTTTTAATTGTTATGTAATATTGCAAATACCGTTGTAAATTAAGATTTTGAAAAAATTGTCTTGTTTTCAATTTAAAGCCGATGATAAAGTTGCTTACTTCACGTAACTATCTTTAGTTTTTGTGATTTCAGATTTTTTTAATTCGATTTTAGGTTTAAATGTTCTGCTTCATAATTTAACTCGAATTGCATGTTTTTATTTAATTTAAACAAAACTACTGAAATTATATTATTTTTTTGCGTTTTTGATTTCTCTGTTTGATAATTATCCCATCGCCCTATAATATAGTCTTGAAAACCGATCGGTTGTAAAAAATATGAAAACACATACTATATTATATCTTATTAAAAAATTAATATGCTTACTAAAATATAAAAATAGCTAAAAATTATCAATCGCTTGCAGGTCTTAGAGTGACCTCGAAACGATAAATATAGCGTTGTCGGTGACAGAATTCTTTTGTATAGCCGGTTCAGGTATGTGTATCAGCATACTGCATAATTATACAAAACGCTATAAGTCAAAGGCTTTATAGAAGCCATTATCATCACCGTGTCTTCCCACCATAACACAGTATTTGTTTTCTCAACACGCTAGCTATCGTGCGATGTATATTAAACTGCTTCTCGTGCGTAATATGATATACCTACATAATAATCAAATACTATACATTTTTACTGTATAATGTATATATATATATATATATATTTATATAAAATATTTGAATTCTACGTCGCCACGTCGGTGACGTTAAAAATGAATAAACGTGTATACCTATATAGTTCGTACCTTATACGTTTTACATAATAAGGATTGTTGTAGGTATACGTCAACATACGTAACACATTATTGTGTTAGTGTTAATAATAAGCGGCAGTAATGCGTGTGACATTTCCAGAAAATGATGATAATATATTATATAATAATTCGAGTCTTCCAACTGACAATTGCGGGACAATATACTGTTTTGTCGATTAAATAAACACACCTAGCACCTGGTGTATCGTACATGTGTCTATTTTTTAGTGTATATGGTAACTAGTGCAGGTATGATTCAATATTCGCGATATCTGTTACCTAATATTTCACGCAGGTTTCTTTTAATCACTTTAAGCCTTTAAGGTAATTTATTGCTATAACTATGATTTAAAGTTTAAAGTTTTAAACCAGAAATTAATTGATACCTTAATATTTTTTTTTTCATCACTATAGTCATAGATTAAGGCAAGAGCCACTTCACTGGAAGTGACTCATCCACGTGTAATATATATATATAATTTATATCTAGTATGTAAAATATGTACAATTGTCAAATATAATTTATAAAGGCCTTTAGGTCGTTTAATTAATAAAGCCCCAGGGCATTAAAAAATAAATAAATAACCAGTCAAACACGGTTTTTGTGTCCATTGATTTTCAATTGCGTGTGTTGAATATAATATAATGAACAAGATGTTATTTCTTGGCAAACGTATAGCTAACAATATTGAATTACTGCGGTTTGACAAAGATTTAATGTCCCATTTCTTATAATTTATATTAGCCATTTATTTGAAAAATCTAACGAAACTTTGTTTTAATATTCAACATTCATTGTGGTTTCTGGTGGTATATTGTATTTAGTCGTTACTTCGAGCCTTTGAGGGGTTAAAACACCCAGCATTTTCTATAAATAATGTAATTAACAAAAACATTTTGGTTCTTTTTGAGATACCAATTGGTATTTAAAATTGTTTTGATTTTATAATGATGTGTTTTTTTGTGTCTGAAAACACTTTTTACAAGAGTAAAAAATTTTTAATTTTCCACTTCACTATTTTTTTCTAATAGCAAAGTGAATCTAGTTACTTTGAAGGAGTCAGAAGTAAATAATTCCCTGTACTTTTTTTAATGATTGGAAAAGTTGATAACTATTCTGATGTACAGTATGTAAAAGTCGAGTATACTTTGATTAAGTATTATACATCGTCTTTGATTAAGTAACTGAATACATTGTTTACTGAATGTTTGAATGTGTTAAAATATAATTCAATGATTAATCGTTGAATACAAAAAACTATTCAGAGCAAAGATCAGCCTCTATTACCAAGATCATTGTATGATATATTTATAATTTTGCTATTCAAATAATTTATTTTAGTGTTTGTATAATAATAGGTACTTTATTCATTCAATTTTCAGTGAAAACATTGAATTAATTTTTATAGTTAATAATATTTAATAATTACAATATAGATTTATATTCTTTATTAATGTTGTTAAATTTTAAGTTAATACCTACCTTAGCGTAAAATGGCGTGAAAATTAGGTTTCAGATACAAATAGGTAAGATCTTAAAATTAATCTAACTGTTTTTGGAAATCACATTCAAATTATTAATACTACATACATTTTCTGAAAATGGAGGAGTATAGTTAAATAGAAGTGTTTACAAAATATAATTGTATATGTAAAAATTTCAAAATCACGTATAATATTTTAGATTATGAGCGGAGCGACGAATGTATTGATTTTACCATGATGTGTGTTTTAATTTTAATTTTAATTTTTTTTTTTGTGTCTGTCATCACGTTTTGGGGCAGTAAAAGTGCTTCGATTTTTGACTTCAGTACCTCGTTCGATCAGAAAGTGAATCTAGTTGATACTTTGGGGGGGTCAAAAGTAAAAAATTCTTAATGCTTTTCTGAATAATCGAGAAAAACAAACTAAAAATTAAGGGGAAAACGGGAAATTTTACGCACAATCAGTTTTCGACAAAATCGATTTTGGTTTTTGATGTAACTTTAAAACAAATGACCATTGATATATGAAATTTTCACCGAATGTTTATATAAGTATATTCTATCCACCATGAAATTTTTAAAAATGTTCGACTTAAGTTGAACTATCCATAGGTATTTGCAATTTTCGATAATTGTTAGTTTTATTTAAATTAATATCGATAAAAATTTATTTGTTAGGCAGAAAAGCTTGAAAATTTAATACAAGGCTCTTAACCAGTGTTTCCCAACCGGTGGTCCGTGGGCCAGTCATAGGTGGTCCGCGGTACCTTTCTTAGTTTTCTATTAAAAATTATTTTTTTTTTTTAAACAGCGAAAAATATTTTATTTTACCGTAATATACGGTTATCTTATCGTTTCTGCCGAGAAATTAAATAAATAATTATATATAATAGTACAGTAAAATAATAAAAATTTTTCAATAAATTTTGTGTATTCTTGTTAATGAGCAAAAAAAAAAAAGGTCTTCCTAGTTTGCGTAAAATTGAGGTGGTCCGCGACCTATAAAATATTGTCGAAGTGGTCCGTGGTGGTAAAAAGGTTGGGAAACACTGCTCTTTACATATTGTTACAATAGCAGTTGAAAAATAAAATAAATTCATAGTCATAATTTTTTTTATAAGCATTCAAAGTTTGAATTTTGACAAAATACGTAAAAATCACAAAAATTCACAAATTATTTTAAGCTAGAAATTCATAAAAAAATGTTCTTTTTAAATCTAAGATTTAAAAATTTAAAACAAAATTCCTTACAAGTTTTTCAATCTTTATCACAAATAAAAAGTCCTAAGAAAATTCAAATTAAATTTTTATGAGCATTTGAAATTTAAATTTTTACAACATTGGATTTTCACTGGATTTCACATTTAGCGATTTTCTTATTTTTTGGTGTAACTCTAAAACAAATGACCGCAGATACTTGAAATTTTCACTGAATGTGTATATAAGCATTTTATATATTTTATAAAATTTTCAAAATATTTTGATTTGTTTTGAGCTGTTTACTGATATTTTAATTTTTCAACTTTTTTAGTTTTTTTTTTCTATACATATCGATAAAAATGTATTTTTTGAGTAGAAAAGCTTGAAAATTTAATACAGGCTTCTAACACATTGTAACAATAGCAGTTAAAATAAATTAAAAATACATAGGCTTGGTTATTTATTTTATAAGCATTTACAGTTAAAATTTTGACTAAATATGTAAAAATTATGGCAATAATCAAATTATTATCTTAGATAGAAATTCATAAAAGTTTTTTTAGTTCTAAGATTTGAAAATTGAATACAAAGCTCCTAACATATTTTGACAATAGCAGTTGAAAAATAAAAGAAATAGATTGTCACAATTTTATTTTATAAGCATTTAAAGTTCAAAATTTGACTAAATACGTAAAAATTACGGCAATATTCAAATTATTTTACGCTAGAAATTCATAAAAAAATTTCTTTTTATATCCAAGATTTGAAAATTTAATACAAGGCTCCTAACATATTTTTACAATAGTAGTTGCAAAATAAAAGGAATACATAGTCACAATTTTTTTTTTAAGCATTTAAAGTTTGAGTTTTGACATACGTAAAAATCATGAAAATTCGCAAATTATTTTAAGCTAGAA
Source organism: Diuraphis noxia (assembly GCF_037042655.1). Taxonomy (NCBI): domain Eukaryota; kingdom Metazoa; phylum Arthropoda; class Insecta; order Hemiptera; family Aphididae; genus Diuraphis; species Diuraphis noxia. Next base: position 55,185,745 of record NW_028301711.1, read on the forward strand.
ATTCATTTTAAATCTAAGATTTGAAAATTGTTAATAATCTATATTTCAGGCGCAGCCACTAACCTTAACTTTGGGAGCCGCAAATTTATAAAGTTAATTCGAGATGAGCCACACATTGTAAAGCAATGTTTACAAAATAAAGATACATTTTTCATTTTAAAACAAATGAAGGAACATTTATTTACTTTTAATTTTAGTCTAAGTTTGGTTCAAGAGCCTCACGAAATTGATTTAAGAGCTGCATGCGGCTCGCGAGCCTCGTTGTGGCCACCCCTGTATTCTATAATATATCCTAGACAGATAAGCTGTCTTTGTTCAGAATCGTTTTTCGTATAAAATGATATAATATCATTGGATTCAAATTTAATTCCATCCATTACAGTAACCCACTAGTAAACTACTGTACAGCAGAGCGACATCCACTTTCCCGCTTTTTTAAATTCGTTCCTAAATAATTAAAATTACTATTTTTCGTCCTAATTTTAATTTTAAATATCTTTTAGATAAAAAATAAATAAATAAATGTCCTTATATATACTTTTTAGATTTTCTGGTTTCAAAATAAACTTCATATGATTAACCTTGTTCTAAATTGTCAAGCTTATCTATAATAACATTATAATAAACTCTTTTAATTACAAAACTAATGATGATTTTGAAGAATTTTATAGAAATTTGAACTTCATAAATAAATATAATATTTAGGATGTATACTCTTGCAATCTTTCAATTAAAAGACCTCCCTGCAGGATTACTCGTGGTTGTTAGGACGTATATACTTGTATTATATAACACCGTTATTTAGTTTACAGATAATACAATGCATTATAATATCGAGTTATTGACTATAAACATGTACGAAACAATTATTATTCGATTGATATAAAGCAGGTACTTATATAAAGCAAACAAAATCCATTCTAATCTTTTCCGTCTCTCAACGTGCCCCTTCCACCTGTTATATATTTTAATACGTTTCTTTTCGTTTTGCTGCATTATACATATACAAGAGTAGAAATATAATATGTTCTTATAGCTAAATGGGTTCCTGCTACGCGTCACATAATAATTGTTAATTTCAGGTTTCCGCGCATGCGGCAGTTATTGAATTATTTCATGATAGTTCATTTATAATATGCGATACCATTTCGAAATTTTCCTCTTTTTTTTTCCTATATTAATTATAATAGTTACATATATGAACATATACAGTGAAAAGTCTTTATAACGAAACTCGTTACAACGAAGAACTTTATATTACTTAAATGACATTAATTTAAATTATAATGGTTGGTTTGGTTTAAAACCTATTAATTACTCTCTATTACGAAAACTCTCAATAACGAAAGAAATCACATGGTCCCTTTAAGTCTGTTATAGAGTTTTCACTGTATATATTATGCATGACGTACGACGTTTGTAACTTATTTAAAAGCTATGATGAAAATTCTTCGAATAATGTTTTGAAAACATATTTCTCCATATAGTGTCTATAAACTTTTGCATAATATGTTTGAAATATACATATCACATTTTACGGAACGATCAATCTTACAATATTAATTTTTTTTTTTTGATATCAAATATAGTTTAATTTCTTTATCATTAAGTAAAAATAAATGCAATAAACCAATATACTTTATATTTATTGCTGCTTCTGCAGCGTGCGTCTGTTTATATTTCGTATTTTTGTAGGTAAATTTATTGGTTGTATCATGATGTCTTGTCTCTTGTAAGACTTTTTCCTATACATTGCTCCCAAAGCTCTTACTAGTAAAACGTCAAATTTGGCATGCTTGTTTTAAGGTCACGTCTCGAGTTTGTGGCTCATACATACGCATAATATTGGTTTATTAGACAAAGCCATTCTTAACTAAACATCAATCTAGAATCATATATACCGGCAGTGCTCTTTAATTCAGGGTTTAGGTACTCAACGTGGAATCAAACATGTGTGATCTATATGATTAACCGAAAATTAAGTGTTTTTAATTTAAATGTTAAATTAATAATTTTCAATGATACAAATATTGTAAAATTAATGCAACCAAAGTTATGAGTTGGCTTTCTCTGCAAAACTTTGAGCTGCAAATTATTCGTAATTCTTATTTTTATAATATCAATTCAATTCTACATTGCTCTATCCTCTCTACCCCCTTTTTGCTGACAAAATTGCGTTTAACTTTGGATTTTTTAAATTATAAGTAAATTATAGATATATGACCGGAAGCATAAAAACACAAAAATCTTTTAAAAAATATCAAATATCAATATAAGAAAAAAGAATAATATATGATATTATGAACCCCAGTGGCGTATTTAGGGGCAGGCTATGAGGCTAGAGCCTAGGGTGGCTTTTTTGAGGAGGTGGCCTATTTTTATAATTAAGAGATTGGTACTTGGAAAAATTATTTTAATATATTTTATAAATTAAGATGTTTTGATTATTGATACATGTGACATGTCGTTAAGTTCATGTAAAACAAATTTATGAGTGTTTTCTAAAAACATAACTGTTATCGGAAAAGTCAACAATAATATTGTAAAACAATTAAAAAAAACTATCAGGCCTGCAGAAGTATGTATTTTTTAAAATTTGTTTATTTTAAAGATTTAATATAAATTATTTTAATAAAAATGTGCACACAAAAATGTATCATGAAAGGTTCAGACCAAATATTGTTGATTTTTTGGTGTCACGAGGTAAGGATAGGAGCTTCAGAATAATTTAGCTTATGGGTGCCAAAAAAGCTAAATACGCCACTGATGATCCCCAGGAAAAATTCTTAACTACTTCATTGCAGTATAGAACCTGTATTAGTCTGTGGCTTGTCGAGTATCTAATTGACATTATGTACCTATAGGAAAAAATGGACGACATATATAGTGATTAAATTAGGTTAAATTTTGGTAATTACCCATAGGTATATTATTATAAATGATTATATACTAGTCGTGTTAAACATCATTTTTTGTTACTTGCTTGTGTATTTAATGAATATTCGCCAATCATTGATTCGTTGTTCTTACTAGTCTTATCTTATAGGATGGTTTTTATTCGTACAGCATAATTTAACAGTTTCGTTTGACTCAGTAAGTCACTCGTGGTTTCTTGTTATAATTATTGGTTAAATAACAGTTGCAAGAATCAAAAAAGTTACAAATAATCGCATTCACATAATCATAGTCAAATCAAAATAGTAAATACTCCTGAGCATAAGATATTACGAGTTGGAATACATATGCGCATTGTATCAGATCGTTGTATTAATAAAACAAATTGGACCTCATGTATAACAGCGGGGTAGCGTGCATTATTATGTATATTGTTGTTTAAATCTTTGATGGTATCATCCATTATTTTTTCAATAATCCTGAATTTACTCCGGCTATTGATGGGCACACGGTGTAAATAACGAATAAAATACTTAACACGGATATTCGTACTAGTTTAAGTATATACTTTGTACTATATTAGTCATAACTCATAAAAAACCCGGCTGAGTACTGCCTACTTGATGGGAGAAAATCCATGATGCTTAGGTATTGTATTTAGTATTTACCGATAGTTGTAAACATATATTGTATTTACCTACGTGGCGAGGAAATAAAAACCAAATTCAATATTTATACTAGAACAGGCCTGCATTAATAATCGATACATTTAAATTTTCTGTAAGTTTATCCATAATTATAATTAATCTTTGTTTCAACTGAAAAATATATTGCGCGATACTGGGAAAATAATCGTAACGATGATCCATCATTTTGGTACCGATATATGCCACACTATCACGTGCAGCTAGATAATCGCTCAACTGTATATCTATATATATTAATATTTCAACTATTAGGGGATGGTGATCTCACTGATCTGTTATACGTTTTTACAATGTACGAGTGTGTAATGTGTAGACAATTTTGGGATATAGAAAATTACCGGACGGAATACTAACAAAATATTCGTATAGTTGTTTATTAATATAAATAGGTACCTAACATAAAACTACTCATTTTTTCGGAATCTTGTAAAACTCGTAAAACTATTGACAAGAATCTTATTTTTAAAAATACATATTATGTTTGATACACTTACTGTCTCCTTCTATATCTAACGTGCAGTCTATGAAATTTGGGTTAATGTTACAGTTTAAACTTGAATACGTTTTCAAGTTAATATCAAATTCTACATATCATTTTTGATCAAATATTATTTTCTAAGGAAAATGTTGAGGCGTTTTATACGTTTCGTGCTGTATTATTTTGCTTACTGGAATTTCGCTTTATATATATGTACAAAAATATTATATGTTTATAACTTGGATCACGTATCATATTATGATATGAACCTAAAGTTCATACGAAATGTAAATCCATTTCATTAGAATTTATTCATCTATATGCAATTTGTGTTCACAGGTCTGGGCTTTGGTATGATCTATCTGCCTGCCATCGTGAGCGTGACGTGCTATTTCGATAAGTTCAGGTCACTGGCTACCGGTATCGCCGTTTGCGGTTCCGGGCTGGGCACGTTCATCTTCTCACCGTTGGTCGATTTCTTGGTGAAAGGGTACGGCTGGAAGATCACCTTGTCCGTCATATCGGGCCTGGTGTTCATGTGTACATTGTTCGGCATGCTGTTCCGGCCGCTGAACGCTACCAAATCCGACGACGATGGTGACGATAACGGTGAAAGACCGGCGCTGATGAACGGAGCCGTGACCAACACAGTCGTGCTGAACATCGTCGAACCACCGGCGGCCGAAGGACAGTCGTTAAACAATGTTATTGTTGGTAGCGTGGACACGGCCACTCGGTCATACGATCACATACCCAATTCGGACGATGACGACGAGTGGCGTGGCGCTGGCCACGACCAGACCGAGATATCGCACGACACGCTGCTGTTGTCGGACGGCAGGAGGACCAGCAAAAGCTCGACCACGGCCGCAGCCACGTCCAATGCAGTGGTTGACTCCCCAGCTGCATCATTCGGCAATGATCTGGACAGACAGTCGCGGTTCACGCTCAGTCAGCCAGAGCTGATCGCCGGTTCCGGTGGCCGACACAGCTGTCGGCTCAACACTCGGCAGCGGAACGAACTGTGCTACGCCAGTCAGAATCTAAAGCCATCCGCGAATGGTGGCAGCGGCGGTATCATGTACCAGAAAGACATATTTTACAGCGGCAGTCTGGTCAACTTAAACGTGAACCGCAGGAGGTTAGTAGATTATGCTAATAATGCCATACTTATAATGTTTGCTATATGGTGCAGGTTTGATCCATCTTCTGACCACAATTACTTTTATATTTTTTATTTTATAATATTGATTTACCGTACACACGGCGTAAACTTTAAAAATATTTTTTTACACAAACATTTTTTTATTCTAAATATGGCCTCATAAAAATATTAAATAGTATTCGTTTAAAATGTTTTTGTTAACATTTAGTGGTATAAATATTTGAAACTATATTAGCAAACGTGGTTTTCAATATCGATGTAGCTATTTATGAATCACACTGTATACGTATCTAACTATAAATTGTACGTGTAATGCAGTGGTGTTATTAGGATAAACAATTATTTAACTTAAAAATCAAGTTGTCTTTAATGTTTACGCCGTGTTGAAAATTATACCTATAAATATATAATTTAAATAAAGTTTGAAAAAATATCTTCTATGTAAAATTTTAGACTGTGGTATACTATTTTCCCTAGATCTCATAATCATTATATATTTCATAGGAGTGGGTTCCTCTTTAACACAAATTTTAAGTTGTAGCATTGTAAATATACTTGGAAATGTGGACGGTGAGGACTTAATTGTACTAATATTTTGTACTGATCTAGTTATAACTAAATCATATATATGATTACATGTAGATAGTCCAATGTTGTTCACGCTGATAAATGACCGATGCTCGGTAAATATTGCAAATAGCTTATACAACCTATATTTAATACTATATGCGTATTGCATACCTAAAAATAAAAACGATCGTTTATTGAGGTAAGAACGTAATTAATATGATGCAAATCATTTACTAAATCAAATATAATATTAGTATATATTGGTATTAACTATTTATATCTATTAATACACATAGATAATACAAGTCAAATATTTTGAGAAAAAATTAATGCTCTAATACTATAGTAGAAGTAGGTATTTTTGGTGCAAATTAATACAAATTATTCAGTTTGTTTTAACGGAGCTATTGATTTTAGAATAATGTTTTCTAAAAATTTTCGGTAAGTTTCTTATTAATAATCACAGAAATAATTACCATAAAACAACAGAAGAACGAAAATATTTCAGAATAGTTTTCGACCGCATTGATTTTGTTTGCGTGTGTTGTACTTAAAAAAAAAAATACATATTTGTAGGTACTTGAAATTTGTGCACAAACATTCATATCAACAATTTCTAGCTATAGTTTAATCTTAAATATATTTATCCGGTTCCTCTAGGGTTTTCGTTTAAATTTGTAAAATCTCTAATCATTAAAGTGATAAAATACTCAGCATTTAGATTGTTTAAAAAATCTGAAAATGTAAGTAGTTATTATAGTTTATAGTTGTTTCATATAATGAGATACATATATATTTAGTTTATGAATACATAATAGCAAAAATGGGCTTCAAGTTTTTACTAAAACAATTATAAAAGTTCAGGTTTTACAGTTTCGTTAATTTAAATAATATACCTAGTGTTTACTTTTAACTTTAATAATTTAATGTCATTAATTAATTGACTTTTAAGTTTAATCAATTTAAAAAAAAAAACAATTTTTTGCAAAAATTACGTTTTGGATAGGCAAAAAGTTTTTATTAATAACCTTGCTTAATTAAAAACTAGAATTTTTATCATTAGTTTCTTTTAAAAAAAATAATAAGTAATTTTAATTCTAGTGTAAACTTATAATAAAATCTTTTATATCCGTTTATTTGGTTTTTAAGGTTAAAAATACATAAAAAAGAAAAGTAAAAAAGTAATTAATTAGTTAGAAAATTAATATAATATCTTTCCTTATATTTAAATGAAAAAACTGACTAACTGATTACATCAATGCATAGTCTAAACGGCTAAACCGCTGGGTCTATAAATGTGTAATGTTGCATAAGATTCTTTATTCCATGATTAAGTCTAGCATCAAAAAATTATTTTCGGAATTTCAACCACTAAAGAATTCAATGTGGTGTCAAAATTAGTATTGTTTTTCACGGGTTGGCTCTAGAACCATTTATTCAATAATTTAAACGGGGTTCATTAAGTTAATTTATGAAGCACATTATGCCCAACAACTGAGCAAGTTCTTTCTTTTTTTTTCATCATGTAATATGCAATCTGTACAATTTAGGCACTATAATCATATGCGAGAAAAGTAAAACGAAAAATAAAGAAAAAAAAAACAGACAAGAAAGATGTGATTAAAGAAGCCACTCATTAGTGACACTTTAGCTGTTGTTGATATGCATCGTTATATTAATTTAGAGAAGGTCACGACACCATGATCTTTTAAACCTGCGTTGTTGATTTCCAGGAATAGTTGGGATGGAGGGAGTTTTTATGAGTGGATTATAGTGATTTGCAAGTTTGAGGTGAAATCTATCGTAGAAAGATTTGGCTTCTTCGTTAATTATTTTTATATGAAGGTCGTTATGGAGCGTAAGAAATGAAACGAAATAAGGGGCATTTGTAATTTTGCGAAGTGAAATATTTTGGAAAGTTTGAATTTTGTTGGTATAAGATTTTTTGGCCGCTCCCCAGATTTGTAGTCCGTAAGTAAGTCCATATAGGTTTAAAAGAGATTTATATATTATTGTTTTTGTTTTTAATTTTGTGCATTGTTTAGAATAGAGTGATTTGAGTATGCGGAAGCGGGAGTTTAGTTGGAGTATTTTTGTTTTTAAATGCATATTCCATGTTAAGCATTTGTCAAGATGAAGACCTAAGTATTTGACCGTGTCAGAGGTAGGGTTGGAGTATTATTTATGAAAATGTTGGGGCAGTGATGATCTTGTTTTAGAGTGAAGGTAATGTGGACTGATTTTGAGCTATTAATTTTTACCCTCTATTTTTTGTACCAGTCCGCCATTAGGTCCAGATGGAGTTGAAGTGTAAATGAAGCTATTACTGGGTTTTCATGCATTGACCTAATAGCTTTGTCGTCAGCATAATCAGCTACTAGAGTATCAGCAAGTGTGGGTTGATCGAAGACGAAAATATTGAATAATATAGGGGTATATTGAACCTTGCGGTACGCTTGCCTTTATTGTTGATATATAGGAGAAGGCTGAGCCGTATCGAATTTGAAAATGGCGAATGTCTAGATATAATTTTATTAACAGGAAAAGTGCTGAAGGAAGGCACTTCCTGAGTTTAAATAACAAATCCTGTCAAATGCTTGGGAGATGTCTTAAAAAGCACTAGTGCAGTATTGTTTTTTTTTTTTTTAGAGAGGAAGAGATAACATCCACGACTCTATGAACTTTGTGAATTGTGCTATGCTTGCATTGAAAATCAAATTGAGATTGAGGGAGAACATTATTGAGGATGATGTGTGAGGATAAACATTTAAGAATGAGTTTAGTTTATCGCAAAAAAAGGGCAGGAGACTAATTAGTCTGAAAGAGGCAGGGTCATCGGGTGCCTTACCCGGTTTAGTAGACATAATAATGTGGGAAGATTTCCATAATATTGGAAAATAAGAAAGTCTTATGATTGAATTTATTATTTAAGTTAGAAAAACTGGATTTTTTGGAAGACATCTAGCACCTTCTCCTGTTATTAGATTGTATTCGGCTGATTTTTTTTATTTAGGTAGATTTGCGAATTTTACCTCGTTTGGAGTAACACATTTTTCTAGTTGGCTTTCTAGAAGAGAAGAGTTTAGAAATGCGTTAACTCGGTTGCTATGATGGAGACAGTGCCGTAGAAACCGCCGGTGCAGGCGGTGCAATACACCGGGGCACTTGATCTTGAAAGGGTCCTATGCCCTTACCAACTATCTGATATAATGTGACCTAAAATATACAACAAAGAAAAAAGAAAATTATGTTATAAAATTTTGGGGCACCTACACCAATTGGCAATTTGCACCGGGGCAAACAAGTATCTAGCTACGGCACTGGATGGAGATCTATTATGTCAATGTGTGGGACTGGAAAATATTTGACAAATATTTTTGAAACAATTCCGTTTTATCAGAATCTGAGATAGCAAGCGTGTCATCACTTTTTTTTATAGGTAGGGAAAGATTTTTGTATTGGACCAATTTTTTTGTTTCTTTCCAGAGACTACTATTGGCCGTAGAAAGTTTTGATAATTTTTCTTCTAGTTTGTTTGATTTTAGTTTGGCCAGAGTCCTTTTTTAGAGAGTTAGCTAACTTATTGTGTAATGATTTATGTGATTGTAAGCGTGCGTGTTGATACTGAGTTCGTGCCCTGCGTTTTTCTACTATGAGAGAACAAATTTGGGTTGGTAGTATCTGAGAACAACAGTGATTTTGAGTGGGTTTATTTGTTGTAGTTGTTGATGCAACTGTTGCTGAGTGAATTATTTTGGTAAGATTGTTAACTGCTTCATCAATATCAGTATTGATTTTTAGTCTAACTTTTAGATTAATTTGTTGGTGGACTATATTGTGAAACATGTGTCGATCAGTTGAAGCAGGAAAATGTTTAGGTGATTGGGTGGTTAAAAGTGGATAACCGGATATATTTAGAAGAACCAATGAGCGATCAGAACTTAGGTTTAAAATATTGTTAGTAAGGCAATAAAAGTTAGCAGGGAGTTTTGAAATGAAAATATCCGGAATGTCTGTTTTTTTAAATTGAGAAAATGGCTAATATGTTGGTCCAGGGGGTGAGAGGATTTTATAATTTTATACACGTCAGTAAAATTATACAAGAGACTACCACGTGGGTTGTTCAATTGGCATCGATTGGTGTTTATCATTGTAGTTTCCTCATAAAATGAAATTATTGAAGGTGTTATTTATTGTTTCGAAATAGTTGGACCAATTGTTTAAGGTTATATTATGCTTAGGGGTTATTAAGGTTATGTCGATTCGACGGTTGTATAAAACATGTTGAAGTTCCAAGATGTGGTTTTTAAAAATTGGCATTAAAAAGTAAAATTATAAGGGATCTATTAGCTTGAGAATTAATCATTTTTTATCTTTGAGTAAGGATGATATTACTTGTGTAAGGAGAGCTATCAATGAGTTAGGTTAGGTTAGGTTAAAATCATTTATAAAATTAGTTAAGACGTTATTAATATCTATTGGAGGTGAAGAATGAGCACCATGCCCATGATTTTGTTGATTTGATTGATTTCGGGTAGCCTGCGCAAACGATTTTGGAATATAATTATTATTTTCTACTTTAGAAGAAGTGGGAGGAAATGGGTGGCTCATTTTTACATTATCATTATCAATATTGTCTCCTGGGTTTATATTAACATTGTCATAGAAAAATTACTTTTTTTCGTCGTTGTAACTCTTTGAAGATGGTACATCCCTTGTAATTGGCCGGATGATTTCCGAAGCACAGGGCGCATTTGACTGGAAGTTCACGAGGTTTGGAGCAGTCCGAGGAGAAGTGTAGGTCACCCCAATGAACACAGTGGGCAGGGTATCCACAGTATGCTCGAGTATGGCCATAATCCTGACGTTTTAGGCATTGCGGAATTGGGTGATGTTTGTACGTGTTTTCTACCTTAATTTTTATGTATATCGTATAGGAGTCAAGTTAATTTGAATATATTCTGTAGATTTTTCAGATTGAGTTAGATCAACGAAAAAAAACGGAAGTGGTAGTTTGGTATTTTTGCGAAGTACTTGAGTTACTTGTTGTACTTCGAATGAAAGATCTATAAGGTTTTTTTTTGATTTCATCGACTGTGGTTGATGGATGAATATTTCGAATGACAGCTCGAATAGGTTTGTCTTGATTGTATGAAAAAGGGCATTATTATTTTTTAGGTAGTGTACTAATGTTCTATATGCATCTGAAGAAACAGTTTGTGTTTTTAGTTGGTATGTTGATGATTTACAATAAACATTTTCTTTGCCAATAAGTTGAATTAGTTCGGTGCAGAACCTGTTATACTCAGTAATCCCTGACATAAAGATTGGGGGTGGTGGTTTGGAAGATGTTTCGTCTTGTGTGGATGTTTGTTTTTCGTTCTGAGTGGGTAACGAAAATACCTCTTCATCGTCGTATGGTGATAACAGTTGGTATCGGTTTGGTGTGATAAAAGGTGGTTTGCGTTTATTTGTATTCATTGGTAAGAGATGTTGCTCATGAACAATAATCCCTATCGTATCATTCCACACCCAATTGTCTGTTGCTGCAGGTTCCCTTAAAAATAAAAAATATTATTATTATCCTTACACCAATATCTGATTATAAACGCACAGTCTCAGCAAAGAATTGTTTTTTGTGTATACTTGCCTATAGTGTTTTATAAGTTATAGTTGAATTCAAATTTAACACTATTACAGTAACTTCCTCAATACGCGATTTACACACAAAATTAACTATATACTGCTAAGCGAGTCGGTGACTTTTTTTAAACTTGATGTTTATTGCTACTTATAAGTATATACACAATAAGTCGTAAATTACAAATATAATTTTCAAATTCCCATATTATGCCTATATATCATCCATTTTCCTATGATGACTGTTAATACTTTTGATGTTTATTCAACAATAATAATAATGTCATAACTTGACGACTATCTTTTTTTTCTACGGTTTTAAGCAACATATATTTTTTACATGAAAGTTACTAGGAAAAGTTTATTTTGCCACAGTAAAAATCTGTTTTCAATAATCTATTTAACAAATGTCCCTTTTTTGGAATTTCTATGAAAATTAAGTATTAATCGGTCTTTCTTATTATTTGATAAAAAATATTGTGCGTCATAAACGACGATTGCAGATAAAGCTTAATTAAAGTACCTACTCATATAATTATTAAAAGAAAATGCGCTCAGAAATACGTTTTCAATCGTCAACAATAAATAATAAGATTTAATTAATTTTTTTTTTTTTTTATCGCCTAGTTATAAAACAATTTTAACTCTGTTTTATCATATAAAGCTCTACTCAACCCGACATACGGACATCAAACATGGGGCACAGCAAAAAAAAATAACTATCACTTATAAAATTCAAACATTCTAAAATATATCCGATGTGGCTATGTTCCACTCTATATCATACTTGCTAAGAGTTACTAATAGTTGGCTATTTTAATCAGATTTTTCATATTATACTTATTCTTATCATTTAAACTTATTGTACTCATTTTCATACATTGTTTATGTCATATAAAAAACAAAAATATTATCAAATCAAACTTTTTACCTAACAGTTAATTTTTTTATTAGTAACAAAAAAACATCTTTGCATTTGACTGGTTTAATTTTTTTTTTTAAACTACTGTGTTTTAATTATTTGTTCAGCTAACAGAATTTACAATAGTACTATCGAGTTCAACTCACACCTGACGGTGTGTAAAAATCCATAATGTTCCTAATATAGTTTAACAATAGAACACTTTTCTAGTGTAAACGTATGAGAAGAGTAAATATGATGTCACATTATGTTTGTTACCGTCAATAACTTTTTACTAAATAATGCGTTTTTAAAAATTATTATCGTGCTCTAATAAAAGAGCTCTTATAATTTATTATTATTTGAAGTACCTACTATTTCTCGTAAACCTTGTATAAACTAAAAAAAAAATGGTTTGGTATAAAGTGGCTGATTTATATATGCATATAGACCCTTAGGCTAATCCAGTTGCTATTTATGTGTGCAGTATTAAAATGTAGTAATATGAACCCAAAAAGTGTTTTTAATTTGGTTTCAAATATTTTTACCGTTATATATATATATATAATATATATATATGAAAAAAAAGTTAATATGTAAATTATCATGAAAATTAGTGCTTGATTGATTTGTAAACAATACTACGAAATGCAACGAAGCACTCTGTATAATGCATATTACATATATTTTCGTAGTGCTTAATATAGGTAGGTAGGATTGGTGTATAGTATATACTATGTATTATCCTATTATGTAATGATTTGTACACTGTGTGAGCAACAATCACAAGTTTTGTTATTATATTGCAGGCTAAAACCACCCTTTACGTGTACTGTGTACCTATAGGTACGCCTATAAGGGCGTTTGTTAACTTTTTCCAGTATGAAAATTGTTTAATATTTTTTCAAAGTAAAGCACGTCCTAGTATGACACGTCATGTTGTCAGAATCGACCTAAGCTCGGACAAATTATGCTATTTTAATGTTTTTCAACTTGTCACACCGTGTATAACGCTTTGAGAGTTACTTTCTTGTCAGTAACATAATTTCCGACGATAGATAAAATTGTAATATTTCTGACTTAAAACTGTATGAATACAAGTATCCTCATATGTTTCTTTTATAGCTATCAAAAATTTAACTATTTTTAAGTTAACATTTGGAAGAAATTCAATATATAAACAAAGAACAACGATTTAAATTATTATGTCATAATTCAAAAATATTGTTTGCGGGGATTTTAAACTTACGTACGTATATTATCATATTTTATGTACATATTGACATTTTTTATAAATATTAAGATCAATTTTACGGTATGATCTATTAGCTATAGATGATACCGTATTACTGGTAGTTAAATAAATTACTATAATAATTAATAACAATATATTTATATAATATAGGTTGACAGACCGCCTCCGCTCAGAATCATTTTTTGTATGTAATCGTTTGTCATTAAATATTCGAATTGAACTATTACAATGACCTACTCAATGACAAAGTACACTTGCTTCCCACTCCACATCACAGCGGCTATTTACTTTCCCCTTTTTAACTTTTTTATTATTATATGTGAATTTCGTGCTTTAAATACTAAACAAAATAGTACCTAAATGTTACTGTCTGTGTCATGGACACGATAATGTTCGCGTCAAGTTCTAATCTTGTTTTCAGTACTATATATTTTCTCGTATGTGATTATGATTTTCAAAATGCGTTAGTCACATATTATTCGTTAGGTCTGTATTTATCGTGTTATTTTTGCGGACACGTTTTTCTAGTCTCTTAAAACAATAAAAACAAAACATTTTTATCGGTAATTCAGCACCGCATATTTTTTACTTACAATTTGAATGTAATTGCTGATTTCAATATATATATATATATAGTATAATGTAATGATATATACTACTTGAATGTTTGACCGTTTAAATTCTTCGTTGTCGTATATATCATGTTCTAATTTCATAGTGGTATAAATGCCCATGAAATACAAACACATTGTCTAATGAAAACAAAAAAATGTAGATACACTTCAATAATTAAACATTATTTTCGTGTTCTATCATGAAAAATAAATCTTATAAAAATGGTTATTTTATCCGATTACTATACCGAATTCTAGCGTAAAATGTAAATACCACCACGTACAATCGAGTACACAAAACATGAAATTGTTTATGATAGAAACTATGTATTAGATTTCACATTTAATTTCACGTGTTCGAGTTCTCTAGAATTATAAATATAGGTACTTACTGAATGATAAGATGCATAAGAGACAGTAATTTTCGACTAAGTTACAATTGATTTTCAGTTAACTAACAAGTTATTATATGATTATAATCTTTCTAAAAATATCTAAACGAAATTTTGGAATTTAAATTTTTTTTAATGTAATTTTTGTCATAATTTTTGTTTAATATTTTACTTTTTTGGTAAATATTAAAAATACAAACAAATTTCCTATAGAGAAATAATAAATAAGTTTTTTACCTATGAGAATACATTTTATGAGGCCCCTCAAATAAAATAATATTAAATATTATAATATTAGGAAAAACTTTTCAGCTTGTAATATTTCTAGCTTTTTTACTATTCGCTTTACTAGTTTACTCTTCTGGTCTTGAAATTTACTAAATTATGTGATATAAATCAATAAAGAAACAAAAAAAAACTGAACAATGTAAACCTATAATACTTATACTGGCTATACTCTTTGAATTTTATTAAATATTTTATTACATTCAACATTATTATAATATTATTTATAAAGTATCTATAATAATTCTTCTTTTTGCAGAACTTTTTATTATTCCAAACAAGGTTAAGAATACTATTATGTATGAGTTAATCTAATTTATATATGCATTCAATCGTGAAAACATAAATTAATTTTGTTGACATGCTTAAAACTTGCTCAGTGGCCCCTCTCTAGCATAACTTTAAATGGTATGCTCGTCAAAAGTTGACTTGAGATGTCTAAAAGCTGATTTTCTTAAATTAATAATAACCATAAAATTACCTAAAAATTAATATTTTTTGAATGAATAATATTCTAATTTTAAATTTGGATTTAAAAAATATATAGAATTTTACGATTCGTCTGAAATGTAAAGTGAACAAATATAATTGATATTAAAATTAAATAATACTATTTTTAATTAGATTTAATTTAAGCTGGCGTCGGTATATTTTATAGTTCATTCAGAACTCAAAATAAATGTGGTATAGTGTGTTAAATCGTGAGATGGATGCCTAACCAAGTGAAAAATGGTTTTTCCATTTCCATTTCGGTAGGTATATGATTTCTTAGTATACCTAAACGCGTTTATTGCACCTATGCTCTTCTCAATATTGATAATATCTAACAGACAACAGTGTTAGAAAGCCCTAGCAAACCTAACACATTGTCATATTCTCAGGACCATATCGCAGTCGACCAACGCCGGTGCTTATACCACTGAAATGACCACTACAAACATGGAAAGCGACCAATTTTCGGATGGTATCTGTTGTTCTGCTGACGCCAAGAACACAATAAAGACTATGTTGGACTTCTCTCTGCTTAAAGACCCCGTTTTTATACTGTACACAGTATCCAACTTCTTGACGAGCATTGGCTTCAACATACCTTACTTGTACTTAGTGGTGAGTAGAATATATATATATATACTACTAAAATATCTGTACTTATAATACACTATCGTGTTTATATAGCAGGTAGGTACGCATTTCTATGCACATTGTATATTAATGCTATCATTTTTGTCATCACAGTTCAAACGTTTAATTTTTGGAATAAGCGTAATTTTAAGAGAACGTAGCTGTGTCCGCATATGCTGTCATCGCTTTACTCGCATAATATGATATAGCAAATTTCCGTACACTGATTTCAATAACGTGCTGTTAGTTTTGGCATTAAAGGAAATTGGCTTTTAATCAAATTTTTAGTTAAGAACATTATCTGTGTTATCTTGTTATAGGTTTTAACGATATTTTAATTTTAAAGTGAACTATGAAAATTTTCAAACATAAATATTTTACATGCTCAAAACTCACTTGAAAATTAAATTATCCGTATAAAATCAAACAAGGCATATACACATATTATTGTTCTTACCCATAAATTTGATATGTTGTGCGTGTGCAAGAGTGCAAGCGGCCTCGCAGCAAGTGCGTTGACTTCCTCTTAATATTTATGATCTAATAAAATAATTAATAATTAACAACAATATTTTATGTTTATTAAGTTTATTTATTATCTATAATTGAATAATAAGTCCGTGTGGTATTGATTTGTATTTTGTATATACCTCCTTACACTATTTAAGCCTTAGAATTTAAATTGCAATTACATTAAAAAAAATTACAATTGTAATTTATTTAATTATAAAGGCGCGTCCAGACGGAGCAGCTTTTGCCGCGCGGCAAATACGCGTCCACACGGTGCGGAATTTATTTCCCGATTATCTTCCAGTAGACAATAATTTAAATACTTGAAAAATAAGTACTGATGCCGCGCGGCTTTGCAGAAAATACGTCCACACACACGCGGCATAGGCGAGCGGCACAAGCCGCGCGACTTTCCTTTGATGTAGGCCGTCTACTAGGCCGAACGGAAATTATGCCGCGCGGCATCAAAAAAAGCCGCGGAAAAGAGATGTGATTAAAGAAGCCACTCATTAGTGACACTTTAGCTGTTGTTAATATGCATCGTTATATTAATTTTATTTATAATTTGTCGCGTATAGTTTCGTTCTACTAGTTAATATTTTATCATCTACAGTAGAATAAGCGAGCTATGTGGTTGTTTTTCCGATTATTATTATTATTTTGTTGTTCTATTATTATTATTTATTATTTATTATTTATTGCATGTTCCAGCCCCAAGCCGGCATGATGGGCATAAAATCAAAACATTCAAGTTACCTGTTGGCGTTGCTGGGCATAGCCAACACTTTGGGAAGGATCATACTCGGATTTATATCGGACAAACCGTGGATAAACAGGCTCATGGTGTACAATCTGTGTTTGACTATTTGTGGAATAGGTAAGCGTAAATTGTTCATAACAATTCTTTTCCCCAGACAAATACGACCGTTATAGTTCGAATTTCAGGGTGCAATGTGCATTTGAACAAATTCATTAAATGAGGTCGCATTTTTATGGACGTGTCTTATTGTTGGCAACGTTATATAGCATCTCCAAACAAGGCCGTCGCGGTGGAGTTGTGTTAATGTGATATTTAATGTCTTGACAATGCACATTGAATATTATCAATTATTTTATACTGTTCTATTATACATACACGTGTTCAGAATAAAAATGGATTGTCCATAACATCTTATCAGTGGTCATTCCAATTGAGGCTAAACAAATGTATATCTATATTATAGATTAAAATCGTAGTATACAAACGGCCTCAATTTGTTATCACTTCACGACCAAAAATATAAAGTGAACTCAATCTTTGATCTCCCATCCATACTTTTATCATCTATGGAATAAAAGAACATCAGGCATCAGCATGTCATTTGTTGCATCTATCTTATTCACACGCTGTTGGTCACAGCAAATCACTATCGTACTCGTATATTTGTCGCCTTGTAGTCAAAAGACAACAATACTGTGTGGTGACTACTGACGTATAAGAAGCGTTATATACTTATAGGTTCCCCAAAATTGTTATTTGTTTAAATATTTATAGCTAGGTACGTGATAATTAACTGTACATAAAGGTTGGACAATATTTTAACACCTATTAATTTCGTATAATAGGTATTAGGTATGCTCACTTATATTAGGGTGACCATTTAAAAATAAATAAATAAACGAAACAAACAGTTTTAGGTAGACACTCTTAAAACAAACCCAACCATTTTCTAATAATATTTTTATTTTACAATTTAAATAATGTTGAATAAGCTTATTATATTTTATTTTACATATATAATAATATGGAGAAAAAGCGTCACGTTTGATGTTTGTCGGGACAAAATAAATTATGATCAGAAAGGTGTCAATCTCGTTTTAAACGGGACGTATGGTCACCCTACTTATATTGAATAGTTAAAATATTTTAATATAATTTTTGGTTTTTGGTATTGTAAAAATATTTATTTTTTTAACCTTATTTGAACTGATTTTTCATAAATCATTATTTGGTAACTTTTTTAAAATAGGTTTATGTGTGACAAATAAAAATTTCATGGGTAAATTAAAATATTCTTACTAATTTTCAAATCTAATACTTTTAGATTCCAAGTGGTTCGTTTTACATTGATATATATATATTATTTTTAATTTTTAAGTTAGTCTAAATTCATCTGTAATCAGATCCCTATATATTTATCTATACGCTATACCTAATATACAATACAATATGCTTTACCTGTTTTTTTTTTTTTTTTTTTTCATGGCACAGCTACGATGCTGAGCACATTCTGCACGGGCATTATTTCATTATCCTTGTACACGATCGTTTTCGGATCTACGATCGGCGCGTACGTCGGCCTGACGTCGGTGATTCTAGTAGACCTGCTGGGCTTGGATAAATTAACAAACGCTTTTGGAATCTTGTTGATGTTTCAGGGCATTGCGTCACTTGTCGGACCACCCATAGCTGGTAACCCATTTATTTATCCGTTGCGCATTATATATTACATAATTTTGTATAGATACGGCGATCGATAATATATTATAATAATTAGTAGTAGTATATGTATAGGACCTCCCGAGTAAAGGAATCTTTATCCCAACTTGTATTTATAGATTATGTGTTCCGAGAAAATGTTAATCCCGTCACAAGAGTTTTGATGTAAATCCATCAAGAAGACGCCGGTGCGGTATAAGTTCTTGTGACGGGTGCGCGCGTGAAATATATCATATATTAAACCCCAACGATTGCTTATTGTCGGCCGATATTAGTTAGTCGCATTAAGTGTTCCAATGTACCTCGGATATCGTTGTGAAGTTTTATAATAATATATAACATGGACGTCACTAATTAAACTGATTTAATACCTATATTCATTGCAACGGAGCTTAAACAAAATTTTATGCCGAAAACCGATAAATTCAATTCTATATCCTATCACCAAAAACTGTTTATGTTTATATTTCTCCGGACAAAACACCAAAATTAGTTTAAAATTTAAACAATTATCAAATTTTTAGAAAAAATATCGATCGCCGTGAATTAATCGCTGAATATGCTCTACCTACTGCAGATTAATTGTACCTAATAAACATTATTTACAAAATTTTACGATCAGCAGTCCCAATTTGGCTCCGTTAGTTTAAAATGTATAGTGAATTGACCTCTTATAAATATTGAAGGTAACATTATTTTCTAGGTTATTATGGAGGCTTTTTATGATATTTTAATTTTAAAGCGAGTTATGAGTATTTTTAAAACTATAAATTGTTTATATATCTTCAAATACTCATAACTCGATTTAAAATTAAATTATGATAAAAAGCCTCAACGATAACCTAGAAAATAATATTACCTTTAATTTTTATAAGAGGTCAATTCACTCTAAATTTTAAACTAACAGAGCTAAATTGAAACTGCTGGGCGTAAAATTTGCTATGTCACGCACTTGTAAGGCGGAAACAACACATGCGGGTGTGACCTTCTCTTAATATTATTTATTAACTGTTTAACTTTGTCTTTTATGTAGGGTGGCTGTTCGACTTGACGGGCTCGTACAACCCGGGTTTTTATCTATCGGGGTCAAACATCGCCGTCAGTGGTGTGATGCTATTCGTTATACCGTACGTCCAACGACAGTGTGAACGGAAGGAACTGGAGAAAATGACTGGAGTAGTAAATAATAATTAACACGTAATGACAGGTGGACACATAGACACACACAATGTACTCCTATACGAATTGTTATAAATGTAAAATGTTACGTTATTTGGGAGATTATTTAAAAGAAAAATTCATTGACATAAATCAAATCTATTATTATAGTTAATATTATATACGTTAAAACGTGTCTCCAGGACTATAACGCGCAGAATGCGTTTATATTTTGTATTTTCATTTATTTTTTTCTCTGCTCCGCGGGGAGATTCCGTTGCCGCGTTCTTCCTGTTTCGATTTTGCTCAAAATATGTTTTTATATGAATAATATGATATAGGTTTACAATTGTATATTTAATATTATATAGATATTTCTTCGTTTTTAGTTTTAACCGTGAATTTGTATTCTCGGCAAGCAGGCGAAGACATTTCACGAAACACTCGAATATAATATTAATATAATACCTAAATACATAATTAAGTTTTATTTTTCTGTTCGTTTAATTATTACACATTCGTCTAGTGATTTACACATTACTGATTTTCCAATTTTTTTTTTTTGCTGCTGATTTTTTAATGAATTAGTTATTAGCATGTATCTAATATCAATCGAATTAAAATTAAAATTCACTTTTAATTTAAATATTTTTATTTATCATACATAAATATTTTAGCCGATACTATATGTATTTTTTCAAAGGACCAAAACACATAATATATTATATTTTATAAATTATTGTACCCATAATACTAATTAAGGTGAGTGATCGTGAAATAACTAAATGGCTTAATAATTTGTTGAAATTTAATAATCATCGTATAATTCAAATTAAATATTAATCAACGTTAAATTTATCGGAATCAAATTATTTTAGATAGGATCATAAATGTTTCATAAGTTTTCCGACGGTGAAAAACTAAACAGTTTACCGCTAGTTTTGTCTGTTACTCGATTGATTTTATTATCGATTTCCGAGAAACCGGAAACAAATTGTTTGATTAGACGACCCCCAACTAATTTGCTTAACATAATAATAATTTAAAGAATATTAATTTAATCTTTTAAAAAATAATTTATTTATTTTACATAATTTGCACGCGATGTTTCAATAAATCGTTACGCCTATATTATTGTGTAGGTAGTATTTAATTTTATAAAAGGTTCATACCTTATACCTACATAATATTATAATATACAATATAAATATTATATATACATTATTATGTTATGAATATTATTGATAAAATTAAGTATAATATATAATTACTGTGTACAAAAATATGTTTGCAAGTGATGTTTTTGATGTTGTGTGGACGACCGCACGGCGCACGCATCTATGTTAAAGGATTTAGTTATATAATTCTACACATAACCTGTATAGGACACGTGAAAAGACCGTTTCCCGAGATGTCGACCACGAATTTTGCTCACGTATTCTTATGTAATATTAATAGAATCAACATACTTTTAAAGATTTTTAAATAAGTCTGTTTTTTTTTTTTACTGAAACATTTCAAAAAAAGTGTATTTAAACATGTGAGTGATCTACACACACTCACATATTCGTTCTTAACTTTGTATGACTACGTTATTATTATTAATAAACTTTAAAATTTAAATTACACGTTTTTTCGTTTCGTTGACATCAGAGTGTCAATTTGTCACAGACGAGTATTACTGAACAGTATATTATTATTTTTTATATCTTATTATTATTATTATTTTAATTTTAATTTTGATTATAATTTAATATTTATATAAATTATATCGCGGTCGTCCATTCAATTTTTTGACAGTATGTACTATATTCATGTTTGCTGTCTGAGCGACTTATTATTGTATTATTATTACTATTATGACTACTATTATTATTAATATTTTTTTTTCACCATTAGAAAAATGTGTCATTAATTAATGTTTTAAATCGTCATCTTAGTTAAACTCGACAATATATTATGTCCCTTAGTTATTTTATTTTATATATTTTTGTTACGTGATACAAAATCAAAAGAAAAAACTGAGAGGCCAATTATTTAATGTTAAGTATTAACTATGTATATAAGGAGTTATTGTTATCTTAAGCATAATGATGTGCAGGAATATTTTTAATAAACGCTTTTTTGATGTACAAGATAATGTTTTGCTTTTTTTTATGTAACACTATATTATCATCAGCTAAGTTATAGTGGTTATACTTAAAGTATTTGTCTGGATATCAAACTGTAAAATATAAAATACTTGCAAAAGTTTAGAACACTTATGATTATATTATATGTAAATCAATGAATATTTGAATTTCAAAATTTGAATTTACAGCTTTGCAGTGTAACTTAAATACTTTTTTAACTACTTTAAAAATTATTTCGCATGGTAGGCAAATTGAAAAATGTATGTAAAAATACTAAAATATAGTATAATTTATAAACAAATTATTAATGAAAATGTGAAACCTAGAAAGCTGCAAACATGATTAATATTTTTCTGTTACTTTATTACAATATATTATTCTTCCTTAATATTGATAGCAGAATAGTCATGTCAACACTATAATTATTTAAGACTATTCACAATACTAGACAAAGGCCGTGAATTAAATCTAAATCCAATTTCAGATACTGACTTAAATTTGTCGTTCAGATATAATTTTAATGTGGAAAATGTATCACCATTATGTTGAAGAATATCACTATCTACATTTAATATAGAAGTTATCAGATCTTCAATGTCACTATTATTTGGATCCTATTGATATACATATTATTAAACATTTTATTTCAAAAGAAAAATTTTAAAATAATTACTTTATAGTTTTTGAGGCAAATCATTACAATTTTGTATATTGTATCTATAGGCAAATTAATAGAGTATCTTTCATTTATACTGTTAGAATTATCAAATTCATCAACCATAATATTTTGATTTGTTATTAAGCTGATAGCTTTTATTAATCCCATAATCGAGTGATTGTCTTTGCATAAAACTAATAACATTGCAATGTAATCTAATTTTCCATCATTAGAGAAAGTTTTAAATAATAACTCTTTAATTTTTATGAATCGAAAATAAATTGAAGGATTTGGTGGTAGCATTTTCTGATACCACAGTAAAACTGAATCAAACTCATCCTTGTCTATGGTACCTGAAAATTATAAAATTAGTTACAAGTAGAAGTAGTCAATTCACAATAGACACCTTCTGCATAATTTTTATTAGGATTTTTTTGTCTTTTTTTCTCCAATTCCAAATATTGATTTTTGAGATATAACAAATCTTCAATGTTAGGATAAGGAAGCTCCAAACAATGTATGATAAAATCAGTCCAATCAACAAAGTTAACATTGAATCCGAACATGGTTCGCAGTACAAAATTAGTTGTATTAAACCACCTATTAAACACTTGATATTAAAATGTATTTCTATTTATTTTTAAACACAATTTACTCAATTTCAGGATGATGTTTTAAGTAGGTTTTTAACAAACTTGATAGTGCAACTAAAGAAATACGTCTATTTGGACAAATTGTCACTAATTGATTTGTTATTTTCTTTAGGTTATGAATAGTTACAATACACTGATCTTCAGGTTCTAATAAAGGAAAGGGATGAGGTGGAGGGTTGCTTGGCTGCAGAACATTTTCAGTATTCAAATAAAAATTATTGTCAAAAAATATAATTTCATGGCGAACATATTGTTTCTCATTTATAGCAGCTTCAAATAAATTGCATATACAATCAATTCCAAAAAGCTCTTTTTGTAAACAATCATCTATTCGTCGATTCATATCTAATTGATATTGTACAATATAACTTTCCATTTCCTATTGTCAGATTATGCACATATTTAATATAAACATCTAAAAATGATTTATGTTTATGCAATGGCATGTAGAAATTATTATATACAAACAAAGACTTGAATATCTTAAAATAAATTACCTTAATATCCTCATGAAATCTAGTTAATATCAATTTAATTTGATCAGCTGATCTAAAATTCTCCTTATCTATCAAAAATTTCCATATTTTCAAATACACAGAACTGCTTTCTATTGGATTTGCACTGTGAGTTTTTTTCATTTCTGCTAACCATTCGTATGTGAGTTTTAATGTACCTCTAAGTTTATTATTAACCATGGTTATAGTGGCTTCAAACCATTTAAAATAGTATTCAACACTTGCCACTTGTTCTACCCCCTTTGATTTAAAATCTTGCTCTTTAGACAATGTAACTCCAATATGGTTTGGAATTACTGATGCAGTTAATTTTTTATTATATACTTTAGACATGTATGAATGAATGAAAAGTATTGTATTCACTGTCCGATCAACCTAATTTAATAAAACCAGTGTTAAATCATTTTTAATACTCTTAAATTTTTAATACACATAATATTTAACAAACCTCGGTTTGTAACATATGCTTGTAAACTAGAATCATTGAATTCATTGTACTATCAAGCATTTTATCAATGTTTTCATTTTTTATAAATTGTTTACAATCTTTTATTTTCTGATTTGTCAATTGTGTTAAGATAACTCTAGTATCCATTACAGTTGAAATCAATTGTCTAGTTAAATCAGGCATCATCAGTGCATCACTTGGTATTTTTAACAAATCAGATTGTAATTCTTTAACAAGTTCTATTTTTTCTATATTTTGTTGATTCAGTATTTCGTTAATATAGTTATTCATTGAAGACATATAAGGCATTTGGTTAGAAATAAGTATTCTTCTATTAAAGAAACACCATCCCATGTTCTGATAAAAATTTTTTTCTATTGATATCCAAAACTGCACTAATACTGCTCCAATATCAGCAGTAATTTGTACATTGAATAATTTTGATTTAACTTCTTCGGGCTTTGTAATGTCACCTTTAGAATCGACTAATTCATTTGAAATCATGTTTACTTTACTGGATGATATATAATCCAAATATTCAAATTCTGATTTTCCATGCAATCTTTTTCTTCTAAACATACTTTTTGTTACATTTATTGGCTGTAAACTTAATTTACTCGAATTTTTTGCTGTTTCATAATTGTCCTTGTCTATTTGCATATCATAAATACAATTCACCCAATAACTCTCGTTAGACCAGTTCACGTTTTGACCATTTAAAATATCACATATTAATTCAATCTTATTGTTATCCAAATCTATTTCTTTATTTTTAATTTTTAATAATGTTAATATCTTATGAGATTTATAATACTCATGTAAATCGTTAAATTTATCCAATTCATATTCATCAGATACAATCTAAAATTTAGCATATAAGTTACTATCAATATTATTTAAAGTATCAATATCTTACTTTTAAATATCTAGTAAATGAAGTCCCATATCTTCCTACACCAACTAAATCTGGCCCTTTAAATGGAGCCAAAATAATTGGTTGTATGTCTTTCATAAACTTGTGTGTCCCAAAAGGAGGGGAATTCCTATTAGATAACCTTTCTTCTAGTGTTATTATATCTTCTTTTAAAAAATCCATGAATACACATCCTCCAGACCTTTTTTTTGTTTTTATATAATATAGCACACAGTCAATAAGACAAGATTTTGGTAAAGGTTTTCCTGTATAAATATGAAGAAATGCAATTTCTCCACATTCTAATAATTCTTGATATTTTTCAAATTGCCTGCTTGTTTGTGTTTGTTTTGAAGTTATTGTTTCATTTAGTATCATTGGGTTCTCATGGGCTGATATATTGTTGATAATGATATCTTCTGTTCAACAATATTTTTATTAATTTAATAATTATTTAAAAGTATTATATAGGTAGGAAGTATTTTATACTTTTCAACATTTGCATTTATGATTCTGATATTTTTTTTAATAATCCTTATTATTATTTTATTAATACATACCTATGGTATTTGATTTACAGAATAAATTTGTATTACATTTTTAATAATTACCTAAATTTTAATAACTAATGAAAATTGCCCACACATTTTTTGATGGTACATTAACAGACAAAGGTTTTTATTTATATTTTCCCATTTCCCCCTTCCAATAATTTTTGTATGCTTCCTAAATAAATCACTTCTAAAAATATTGAAACACATTAATCATTCATTAATAATAAGCCAAAGATTTTTCTAAAATGTAATAATCATCGTAAATAATAATCAATTATCATAATTTAGGTATCATTAATAGATGTATTAATAATCAATTAAAGAGACTATACTCCTTTTATAAAATATGCCGGAAAAAAACCAAACAATTAACTGGTATTGAGAGCACCATGGATGTTTTATCATGACTTATCACATTTTTTCAAGTGATAAAATTGTTATGGACTTCTGCATATGCAGATGCATCATAGACATATAATAGAATTTATCGTTCCTGGTCTATTATATTATATGTCTATGGTATGCATATCATATAACATTAAGATTAGGCATATTAATTGGATTTTGTATAAATTGTACTAGATGTCTAGATATACTGTCATTCATCTGAATATCTTCTATACAATATACAACAAAGACATTGCTATATAAAAGTAATACATTGCATAATTTATCATTGTCTTGAAATTACACCCATTTTGATATTTAATAATACATTTTGATAATATACTGCATTGTTTTCCTCAAGCAGATAACTCCTAAACATTTTTATGAGTTCAAGAATAATAATATAATCATATATAGGTATCTAGTAATCTAGATTACTCAGATTAGCATACATTTAAGAATCCTTACCATTTTTCAGTTGTAAATTTGTGAAGAACAATGGCCATAAAAGGTGGATATGACAAAAAACATTAGATGCTAGATTTTTTTTATAACAATGTGTTTTGATATGTGCTAAAAAGTAGTATCACAACTTTTATTTAACTTACTTGCTAATATATACTTAAAAAAAAATACATAGATAAATAAGAAGTTAATATCCTCATTACTCCTCAAAAATATTTATAAATTAACGAAGTAATACAAAACGGTACAAAGTGTAGGTAAATAAAATATGATTAGGTAATCTTATAGATGCTATTAAAGAAGGTAGTAATATAAAAACCCTTACTTAAATAATTTACATCCGTCCAATTTAATATAGGTAATATGACACTTACATTTTAAATCTGAAATGTTAATATTTTAACAATATTATGTAATTTTCATAAAAATAGCTTCATGAATATAATTTGAGTACAATGTCAAACACACATCAATTTAAATTACTTATACATATTTTCTTATTGGTTGTAACAATAAAATTAAAATATGCTACCATAAATGGATATACTTATAAAGTTATAAATTTACTTTTTCTAAAAACATTTTATGATCATCTAAATGTGTATGACACTAATTATACTTTTCAGTCAGTGGCGGTAATAACTGACTTTTAAGGGGGGGGGGCGGAAATTATAAAAATCATAGGACAATAATGAGTCGTTGGAATTTTTCCCCAATATTTTGAAATAATCCAAAATAGGTTCACCTTGTACTTACAATTAAATAAAAAAAAGTATAGTCACAGATGCACAGTTAATCAACCATTTTAATAATAAAAATCTACAATACAAGCAAATTATGTCTTTTTTTGTTTAGAAAAACGTGTAATAATATATGTGAGTTTATGAGTATAATATAGCGTTTATTATATTTTTAGATTTATATTAAGAGGACGCTACACCCGCATGTGTTGTCTCCGTCTTACAAGTGCGTAACATTGCAAAAACTGTTTCGCGCGGGAAAGAACCGAGAAAGATATAGTTATAACTTATAACTAAGAAACGAAATTTTCACCACATAAAAAGGAGGATTGTGTGAATATCGTTTTTATTTTTTCGATATCCGAACTACAAAAAAGTTATTCATGCTTAAAAAACACAAAATTAATATATTATAAAACAATAAGAATTTTTTTTGTATAAATGATATCGATAAAATAAAAACGATATTGCACAGTCAAAATTCTCCTTTTTATGTGGTGAACATATCGTTTCTTAGTTATAACTGTATCTGTATCTTTCTCGGTTCTTTACCGCGCGAAACAGTTTTTGCAATGTTACGCACTTGTAAGACGGAGACAACACATACGGGTGTAGCGTCCTCTTAAAATTATCGTAATATCAGAATGGGAAATCTATTACATTACTGAGATTATTCCTATCAGCCATATATATATATATATATATATAAACAATGGCACGCAACTTTCCGAATAACATATTACGTAGGTAGTCGTACATATTATACTATAATAACAAAAATTAATAAAATGTACTACTAAGTAGGTACTACAGTTATTTAAAAATATACCGTACTATATTTCGCAAGACAACTTTACAAATTGCTGATACTATTTCTATAAATTAGAAACACAAAAAAATAGTACCAAGATTAATACTTCTTTCAATAATTTATTATAAAAAAACACGGACCGGGGGGGGGGGGCGATCCACCTATCGCCCCCCCCCCCTTATAACCGCCACTGAGTCTTTTCTTAGTCTCATTCTATCATAACACAATGTATATTTTTCAATATAAGTCAACAAGTGATATCTGCTTTAAATAAACATGCTTTAAAACTTCAAATTTTAGTAAATGTTGAAATTAACAATCAATGTGATTTAAGTTTTTAAAGCAATATAAATTATTTAATGTATTAGGTAGGTACCTACTTTTATAACAAAATGTATTGTTTTTCATAGCTAAGTATGAATGGTATTACATAGGTACCATAATATAATAAATGAAAAATTCTAATTCATATCATATTGATCTAAATGAAATACATGGATAATACACAAATCCACAAATACTTTAAAAAAAAGTATATATCATTGTAAAAAATATTTTTATCAAAATCATTAAATTGTGCTCGTATTTAATGATAAAACATATTTAATTTTTATTATTTCATTAGAAATTAATACATAATGAATATCCTTAACTTAAATTATAATAAAATAATTGTTATTCTACCAATTTCCGAGTCAGCAACTTAACTTTTTAGTGTAGTAGTCACTATACTCTTTGTTTAATTGAGATTTAAGAGATAAGTTTAATAAAATAAAAAAATAAATATACTATTTGAATGGTTTTTTTTATTACCATCTAGATCATCTGGATCTTCTTGTTCATCTAGATTGTCTGAATTTTCTAGATTTTCTAATCTTTCTATTAATTCATCATTGTCTGTAAGTTGACAATAAGCTCTTGAACAATATTGCAAAGCTGCTATTGGTAACACAGGTAGTATATTTCGTTTAGTAAGTGCGTTACAAATGTCTTGTTTTAATGAATCCTTGATTTTACAACATAAAACTCCAAAGACTGGCCCAATTATAAAGTCATCTATGGAAATCAATGAAGGTGGTAGAGCATAATACAAAGTGAAAACATCATAGACCAAAAACCCAAGAGCTCTACAAGCTGTTGATGTTTGAGAGTCAGATTTCAAACCGATGAGTTGTTGGTTTTTTGACCAACCGTTCTTTCTTTCTAAATATTCCATAATATCTATGTGATCAAGTATAGCCTGGGTTTCTAACTCTTCATCAGAATAAGGTTTATTCTCAGACACATAATCGGTGTCTAATAAAAGCCCAAGTGTATCATCTAATGTATTTAACAACGGCCTTCCTTTTATAAACATGTTAATCCAATTATTCCATAAATATTTAGGAATATTATCACCATATGTTTTAATGTAAGCAGCACTTCTGATACTAAGATCAAATAAATCTCGAACAACACTTTTCATTATTTTTGTCTTCGCTGTGTTTTCTAAACTATTATTTCTTTCTACAAGCTATAATAAAATCAAATTCAATACAAAAATATACAAAAAAAAAACAAAGCTTTAACAAACCTTTATTTTCATGTTTAATTTGTTTTCTTCACTTATGTCATGTTTTTCGTGAACTATATTATTTTTAATTAATTCCACATCGTTTTTAACGAAAAATATTTTACGTTTTTTTGTAACGATTCTTGAATCATTGATTTTATTTAACAATTGTTCTTCATAATCAGACATGCTATTAAGTCTATTCAATATAGATTTATTTCTCAAAACTTCTTGGTTATGACAAATGTTATTTTCCAAATTTTTTTTCAGATATTTATTAGTGGTCTCTTTTCTCCACAATTCATAGAGTTTTTCATGTTCTTTCCGAGTTTTAATGTCAAATAAATATCTTCTCTCATCATTTAAAATCGAATTAATATGAAATAAATATAAATCATTTGAAAACAATTAAGTACATAATCGCAAAAAAGTATAAAATATTTACAATATTATTTAAATTTAAAATGTATTAGTCGTGTCGATAGGAATATATTTATTGAAGTAATTGGAAACAAAAGTTTAGAATTTAGATTATATTTTATGGTATGTATAATACAATAAAATATACCTAATACAAACCATTATTATTGCCATCATAAGCCAACTAGGATTAGCCATCTCCCTCCCCCAAAAAACATATAATAGCCACTTGAAATAAATTATTCAATCGTTTCCTAAATTTTAACAAATCTTTTAAACAACTTTAATTCTATTTGTTTTAATTTTTTTTTGTTTTTGAAAGGTTTAAAATATGTATAGTCATTTTACATTAAATATATGATAAATAAGGTAAAAATAACTAGCTGTATGCCTGTATTTGTTTTTAAGTAAACGATTTATGTCGGTACATAGATACGATTATTATCCATAATTTTACAGTATATTGATTGAACTATAATATACAGACAGTATATATATTAATGTTGTGAAAAATAAAACTTGAGTAAATAAATATAGTTTTCATGTTTTTAAGTGAATACCTATATAGGGGTGGGATTACTTTTCGTGTAATATCAGATGGGGGTTACAGGCTACAGCAATCTACCTTAATATTTTAGCCCTAGTTGAGCCATTGGCTACCATATAAACCGTATACCTACTAATACAGCGGTCGCCAACCGGTGGTCCGTGGACCACTGATGGTCCGGGTGAAAATTTAGGTTGTCCGCGGAAAAATTTGAACTTAACTTGCAATATTATTTTATTAGCCGAAATTGCACGAAATTCTTCAAAACAAACAGGAACAAATATCACATTAAAATTTAATTAAAACTTAAAACTTTCATCATAAAAAAAAATAAAACCTTTTTTATTATTTTACATAATATGTATTTTTTTAATAATATTTTGGTGCAAAATTTATCAGTAGTAGTACGGTATTTATGTAATAAAATAAAACTATTTTAAGATATAGATGGTCCGTAGAATTTAGAATATGGTTTCAGTGGTCCGCAAGGTTGGCAACCGCTGTACTAATAGACAATGCTTTTATAAACTCAAAGTGGTCGTTGATAGTGTAAACGCTTCTCTTGTGTGAATTATGAATTCGCCAATAATGATGTCTATACTCAAAAAATTAATATTTTTCAATTTAAATTTTTGAGAATTAATTTATATTAAATGTATTTTATCATATTAACGTTACAAGTATTATTCTGTCTCCTCTGTGTGTAATAAAAACCGCACCTATACTATAATAATGAGCTTTTATTAGAATATAAATATGTGGTTTTACAATAAATGCGTGCATTTGTAAGGCCGTTCAATAATAAAAGGCTTAAAGATCAATATGTTGATTGCGTTTAGCTCATTCAACATATGTTATTGAGACACCTAAATAAAATAACTAGAGATGCCTTACACTTACATTTAATATTAAATTTCAAATTAACATATTATGATTTTATTAAACATTTTGCGAAATAAAATATATGTTTGAAAATGTATTATTATAATATTAAATACCAATGATAACATGAAAAAAAAGTGTATCAATAATATTAAACGAGCACAATCAACAACACATATACTTATATGGATGATTGAACTATAGTTAGGTATCTAGCTGAAAAATTATTTAATTATAGCAATTTACCAATTACCTATTACAAGATTGGTATCCTCTGGCAGTCCATCTATTTATTTTCAATGATAAACTGCACTCAAAGTTAGCAATATTATAATTTTCATTCAGCATACTAAGATCTTCATTGGATTTTTTATTGATTCTATTCTGATTTAGTGGTTTATTAAATGGGAAATTGACAATTTTTCCAGGCGTAAATAATCTATGTGAAAAATCATAATTTCCGATCGATTTATACAACTTCTTGGCGTGTCCAATTATATTTAAATTATTTGGACATTCGAGCAGAAAACACAATTTATACAAAAATGCAAGAATCACCGAACTTTCTCCACATATTATTCCAGTAACAGTATCATTGTCTAATGGAATGTGTAAAATATTCAACCACATTTTTAGGTGCTGAAAATTAGATTTTTTTATCACTTCATCTTCTTGATCGACCAATAAAGAAAAATCTTGTGAACTTATTATGCCATAGTTCTGAAGTATTTTTCCAATTAGCATTCCATTTTGAAATTTTGAACTTAAATTATTAGGATGTAGAGAATTAACCTCTACGCCTAATTGGTGTATGAGCCATTCTTTTAATATATTGCTCATAGTTTTGATTTTACATGAACAATTTTAATCGTTTGAAAAAATATGTTATTTTTATATAACTAAGTGCCATAGAAACTTCCATTTTCCATAACTTTTTCACAGCCAAGCATATTTATTGTTATAAATATTATAGCATTTATACCCAAACCTATAGTAGGGAATATTCCAAACCGACATTACCTGCATACATGAAAGCATACTTTACATTTTACGTAAAGTTCAATACATTGGGTACATATTTTATTAGGTCACATTGATCGTATGGCTCACAATTAATCTTTGAGAAAAATTAAATTAACTTCCTTTATAAATATTTAAATTACTAAATTTTTTTGATACTTTTAAGTTAATTAAAATTACATACTGATTTTGTTAACTATTTTATGACTGTTCTTGTCAGGCATGGATCCAGAATAGATTTACGGAAAGGATCATATTAGATGAAATTTTAGCCAATTGGCAAGGTAGTGTATTTTATCAACTCACCGAAAACAGACATTCTAGAATTTAGGTGGAGGGGGGGCATCGACCTATGGCCCCCGCTTTGGATCCACGCCTGGTTCTTGTATTTTATTTCTTAATAATTTTGAATTAGTAGATATTTTTATTTTGTATAATGTATCTTTTAATATTCTATGAAAAAAATTGTGAAACTCTAACTTAAAATTGACTTACAATTTCATCACATTAATTACACAATTTTAATCGGTGGAAAATCATTACTTTTTAAAAATATATTTTCAGCTAAAATTACCACAAATTTTTTTGATTTTAATGTATAGAGTTGTCTTGGCAATTTGTTCTACTTTAGCCGGTGATTTAATAAATTATTTTAATAAATATAGGAGAAACAAAATGACGAAGACATAATAAATGAATTACCTTTGACTCTAAGGAAATAATAATTCATAAAACTTGTCTTTTCGTTCAATAGTTTAACAAATTAATAACACTATTACACAAATTTATTTGTTGTGCATTTATATTTCGAATACTTACACGCGAATCTTCAAAATGTTTTGTGTATTAATATAAATGATAAATTGGTCTTATATAATATGTACTAATAGTTGGTGGAGTCCAACCCCTTACGGGCTACGACTTAGTATCGAAAACGATGTAGTAGCGATGCTTCATACAGATGATAATTTCAAAAAGGTAGATGGATTATGATTTGTAAAATTAATCAGCAATTAGTCTATTATCAGTTAAAAGTGATTTATTAAATTTGTTAAACTGTTAAACATTACATTTGTGTATTCAATTTACTAGAGATACTTTAATTAATAGAAATTGAAAGAGTTCAGATAAAAAAGGATTAATCGTATATTTTCTAAGTATAAAATATGTTTAGTCCAAATATTTCCAAGTTCAAATTATTAATTCAGAGAGTCTACTGTCGTGAAAGTGCTTAGACTGGCTCTGTCAGTTCACGTATGAATAATAGGGTCTATTCAGGCCTCTCCTATATAAGCCAACTCTCTATTTCTCTTTTAACGATAAGATAATATAGTGTTCTCATATAATTATCGTGACATGCGAGCGTACAAGGTCCAGGATGTGTCAACGACCCACACTTTCATGGTCGTCATGTGGTATCCTGGCAATGATATAAATGTGCGTAGTTATTAATATCATATTTTATGATATTCAATATTCATATCAATAATACATAATATATACAGTGACGTAATTTGGTTATAATTTTTGGTGTTGCATTTTTTTTTTAAGTGATCACGGATATTTAAATATACATACATCTTTCCCCTCCCCTGGTCTTAAATTAGGAGATGGATTCCATTTTTATCTTTATTTATAAAAAAAAGCGGGAAAGTAGGTATCGCTCTGCTGTACATTAGGTGGTGGGGTGGACCTCTGACTACGGTAGGTTAGATTTGAATGCAATGATAGATATCACAGTATACGAAAAACGATTCTGAACGGAGATGATTTGTCAGTCTAGGATATATTATATTTAAATATTGTCATATATTCTATTTTGAAACAAATATATTATTTTTCAATTAGGACGCATTTTGCATAAGGCATGGTTAATCAATTTTTCCAAAAACCTTGCATGTAGTTATCACAATTCATAATACCTTATATTATCATAGATATACATTATACCTGGTTTGAGGATAAATCGTTATCATTACGCGATTTCATCTTCTTCTTCTGCTGGCATTTAATACTCTTGGAGAGTTTTTGCCACCATCACGATCTGCCTCCATTCTTCCCTGTTATGAACTGATGTCCTCCACTCTCGTTCTCCTATTATCTTGAGGTCTTCTTCTACTGTATCCAACCATCTTTTCCTAGGCCGTCCGCGAGGCCTCTTTCCCGTAGGCCTCCATTCCAGCACCGCTCTAACCGTCTCTTTCTCACTTCTGCGCATTACGTGAACAAGCCATTGTATTCGCTGGCCACTAATGAAACTAGTAACTGGTGCCAGTTCTAACTCATCCTGTAATTCCCGATTGAATTTTCTTCTCCATACACCTGTTCTGTTATCATAGACAGAACCACTAATTATTCTACATAGGTTAGGTTAGGGATTGTACACTTTCCACAACTAAAATATAGAAATGAATACAATTTTGCCTAGAAAAATATAATGCATTATACTTACAAATGGCATCAGAATTAGCTTTTGAAGTATCCAATTCAATAATACCAGACATCGCTGAAGTA
Organism: Diuraphis noxia; assembly: GCF_037042655.1. NCBI lineage: Eukaryota > Metazoa > Arthropoda > Insecta > Hemiptera > Aphididae > Diuraphis > Diuraphis noxia. Next base: position 55,221,127 of record NW_028301711.1, read on the forward strand.
TTCAAATCAATAGGTTCATCTCTATTTAATTGTATTGGCAAAAACAGGGATGGAAATACTTTAGAATTCAGTCTTTGAGTGCCAGCACTCAAACAATCGTTGGCAAAATGTAAAGAACAAACATATTTTTTTGCATAAACTACACAAGGATCTTCATTTTCTAATCCAAGAATTTTCAGTCAAGTTTTAAGTCTTTCCATGTCTATGCGCGGATTAGGAAAACGATGGAATATCACATCTACAATAAAGAGTTAAAATAAAACTCTAATTTAACATACCAGATTTGAAACATTATAATAACTATGAAGGTACCGTCCCATTATATTCATACCATAATATTATACCATAGCGTATTATAAGACAATCCTTAATATATTAGGTATAATAACATACAAAAATAAGTACCTATAATAACATTATTATAGTTAGTACATAAATCCAGAAATTACATACCTTTCGATCTACAGCTACCTACAACACGGCATTCTTCGGAGGCATTATTATTGAATCATCAATCAACATTCAACACTAAAACATTAAACACTTCAACAGGACTCGTGAAAAAAACGTTGTATTAGCAAATTATGAACAAGTCGTGATCAGGAATCACATACTGACATTACCTAACATAGTTCAATAGTTGATAACAATTTAGTACTATAAGCTCTAACGGTGGTTGCGTAGTGTTAAACAACCATATCGTTCAAATCCCCGCTATAGAGTTGGACTAGCCTGCACTGGTCCATAGACATAATATATTATGTCTCTGCACTGGTCACGGAGGACAACTGGTCACCTTAGATCATATACAATGGATGGAGCATAGAGTAATATTATTATAATATATTACTCTATGGGATGGAGCCACAGCTCAATATATTGATGTACATGTTAGCGACAAGTCGCCAGTTGTCGTGGATGTCGCTCTGCTGTACAGTAGGTTACTGTAATGGATGGGATTAAATTTGAATGCAATGATAGGTATCATTGTATACGAAAAACGATTCTGAACGGAGATGATTTGTCAGTCTAGGATATATTATATTTTAATATTGTCATATATTCTATTTTGAAACAAATTTTTGATTTTTTAATTAAGACGCATTTTGCATATGGCATGGTTAATCAATTAGTGTAGTTATCATGTAGTTATCATAATTCATAAAACATTATATTATCATAGATATACGAATACCTGGTTTGAGGATAAATCGTTATCGTTACGCGATTTCATAAAAATTTAAAACTCAAACGCTCAAAACATTTTTCCTATAATGACGCTTCAAATTTTCTCTATAGCTATTTGAAGCAAAACTTATGGAAAACTTAGTGTTGAATTGTATAACCTTAGATATAAATACAAACAATTTTATGAATTTTGAACTACAAAATAATTTGCAAATATTCATGGTTTTGACGAATTTTTGTCAATATTTGAAATTCAAATGCTAATAAAAATTTAATTTGAATTTCCGGTGGACATTTTTTTTTGTGTAAAGATTGACAAATTTATAAGGAATCTTGTATTAAATTTTCAAATCTTAGATTTAAAAAGAAAATTTTTTATGAATTTCTAGGTTATAATAATTTGCGAATTTTCGTGATTTTTACGTATGTTGTCAAAATTAAAATTTAAATGCATGTAAAACAAAAAAATGTGACTATACATTTCTTGTATTTTTCAACTGCTATTGTAAAAATATTTTAAGAGCCTTGTATTAAATTTTCAAATCTTAGGTATAAAAAGAAAAACTTTTATGAATTTTGATCTAAGATAATTTGAACATTGCCGTAATTTTTATGTATTTAGTCAAAATTTGAACTGTAAATGCTTATAAAAAAATTGTGCCTATGTATTCTTATAATTTTTTAATCACTATAAGAATAACTTATGAGGAACTTTGTATTAAATTTTCAAGTATTTTGATAGTGCCAAAAAATTTTTATCAACACTTCAAAAAAAAATTTTCAAAAAATTGAAAATTTCAGTCGTCTATAAATATCAAAATAGTCAAAATATTTTGAAAATTAAATCATGTAAAGAAAACGCCAATCTTAATAACTGATAAAATTTTCAAGTATCTACGACTTATACTTTTTGAATAATAACAAATATTTAAAATCGTTTCAGGATAAATCGTTATCGTTACGCTATTTCGTAAAAATTTAAAATTCAAACGCACTTAAAATTTTTCCTATAACGATTTGGTCGAAAACTTATTTTGCGTAAAAATTCCCGTTTTTCTGTCATTTTTTTTGTTTTTCTCGATTTTTTTGAAAACTGTTGGAAAATGTTTACTTTTGACCTCTATAATACACCATGGATCTTCACTTTTACATCGGAAACCACCCCCAAAGTTTGAAATCGAAGCATTATTTCGACTAGTTATGCTGTACACAGACACAAAAAAAAACAAAAAAAAAAAAACACACATCATTGTAAAATCAATACATTCATCACTTCGTTCAGAATCTAAAAGACAATTATAACCCGTAAACGTAGGAAAATACAATAATTTAGCAAAAACCATTTGGAAATAATTTTATTGTGAATAAGTAGCAATTAATAATTTATAAACAAAAATTAATGATATTCCACCAAAACATACATGTAAAAGATAGCCAAGTTCAGTACTATAATATATTCCCTGGTTGTTGACTTCAACGACAAAAGAAGTGAGATCTAAATGGATGTCAAGTTCAATGGTCAGTCCAGAAATTTATTTATAACAACATAACATATAATTTCCTCTTATCACTTAGAATAATGTTTTGAAGCCTAAGGTCTGACTTGGCTAGTTGTCATATACGAATTATTATTAAGTAGGTATAGATACCAACTAAAACAGTCACGGAAGAGCACTATGTTCGATAGCTAGTTACAGCAAGTCAAATTTTTAGAAGGATAAAATAGAACTCATAACTTTAAAATTTGCGAAGGCTATAACATAATTGGTTTATAGAAACTAGCCAAGTCAGACCTTAGGCTTCAAAACATTATTCTAAGTGATAAGAAGAAATTATATGTTATGTTGTTATAAATAAATTTCTGGACTGATCATTAAACTTGGCATCCATTTAGATCTCACTTCTTTTGTCGTTTAAGTCAACAACCAGGGCATATATTATAGTATTGAACTTGGCTATCATTTTACATGTATGTTTTGGTGGGATACAATTATACGAAGCAGCTAGATAAAATAGGGCACAATTTCTGACCGCCACCAGACATTTATATTTTATATTTTATTTATCGTTCCTGGTATCCGATATGTCAGTTCAAATATCATTGCCAAATTAAGAAAATACAATAAATTTTCTCAAAAACAACACGTACTTTCTACTTTTTTCGAGACAAAAATACTATGGTCAATAGCCTTAGACGCCGAGGTATTAAATAAATAAATATATAAAATAATATTATTATAAGATAATTGGATATTTTCCGCAAAGTTGTATCCGTGGTAACCTTGTTTGTGATCGAGCATTCATTTTGATTTTTACTTAGTTATTTTGTATTTTTACATTTAATTGCTATAGGTGTCTACACGTAATTTAACTAACAGTGAATTACACGAAACATTTTAGGTCGATAATGTTACATATATATTTCACAACGATCGTATCCACAACGATTATATTATTTTAATACATTTTTTTTTATAAGACATTTTAAGCTGAAATGTCATCTCAAAGGTCAGAAATTTCATCGATAAACATTTATGATGAAAGTTCAATGGAAAATGAAACTGTGGTAAATTCTATAGTTATACTCATACATTTATTTTACATAGATTTCATGGCTTCTGATTTGTGTACACACATTTGTAAACAATAGAAACCTTTTTTTTTAAATATATTGTTTATTAGGTATGTCTGGAAATAAATAGATAAGCAGTGTGTTTTAGGGTTCACACAATAAGTTATACGATAAATTGTATAAATTAAAAACTAATATACTAGAATAAAGTAAAAGGTAAAAAAAAGTAATAAGTACTCACAACAAAAGAAATACACAAAAACAAGATTAAAAAATAATGTTTATTTTGAATGTAAATCTTAAAAAAATTATGATAACAAATAACATTGCAAACTTGTGATATTAAAATTTTCTATTAAAGTTCGAACTTACTTTGTATGGTTTGTTATATTACACAAATACATTTTTTTTTATTATTATTATTCATGAAGCAATATATTTAATTAAATATCAAATAACTAATAACCATCCCAAATTAACCTAAATTTAAAATTTAGGATCATATATTCTTAAACCAACATGTCAAAGACATTATGAAACGAAATGTCCTAAGTATTAATGTATTATAAGCTATAAAGTATGAAAGAAAATGTTGATCGATTAAATTAAATTGTTTAAAATGTATTCCAAGTACACTGTACAGTCTGTACACAGTATATAGTACCTATATAATAATCATTAGTACCTACTTTCTGTAGTAGTTTCTGTTGATTATGAATTTGTGTGTAGGCGAGCTAAATATTTTTGTACAAACAAGGTGTATTTTAGGAGTACATTCACAAAATGGATGCAACTGAAACTGCAAGTAATTTGAAAAAAGGTAAATATTGTTCAAATCAATATTTTTAAATATAAGTGATAAATTTAAAATCATATTCTCTTTAAACAGTTGCGTATAATTTTGTACAATTTTAATCTTTTAGATCCAATTAAAGAATATCTAAAGGAAAATTTAAAAACTGTGTTCATACCAAAATATTTACACGAACAATTCCAATGTTCTGTTGGAACACACGTTTTTATAAATAATCCGTGGAAAAAAGTATCTCGTAAAAAGATTATCGACAATTTACAGTTACAAAAAGCAAACTCATGTTTTTGGGAATTTCGAAAACAAATTGAAGTAAAAATAAATCGTTGATGGTTTTTCCTATTGAACCTAAACAAGAATAATACTTTTTTACTTTATTAAATTATTTATTTCATCAGTCCATTACAAACGATGATGTTTTAATTGGATACAAATCATCTAGTAGTACAGACGAAGAATTCTTATTATGCATCACAGACAAAGCTAGACAATACATCGAAGAAGCACAAAAACGAGTACAAAAAGAACTTGAACAACAGGTTGAAAGGTCCATGAATCGTATAATAGGTCCTTGGGATCCCAAAGGCAGTGAAAAAGATATTGATGATGTAAAACCAGTTCCGACGCGTGAAAGGGTATGCGTAATGCTTAATCACGTTAGTTTAATATGCTGGAATCCCCGATAAATCCAATGTGTTTATAGTAGGTACCTACCTTCCTACCACCAACGTTTTATCATTGAAAATTAAAGATGATAAAAGACCTAGCATAACATAATATGTAATATACCATAAAATATAATTAATTTAAACAATAATATGAACTTGTTCAAAAATTTATAATTTATATAAAATTAATATATTATATGTAAGATTTGGAACAAAAACTAATTGATTATAAACATATAGATAAAATATAAATGGAAAATTCCAAAAAGAAGAATTCAAGTTGACGCAGAATTTGAAACCTCAAATTCAAAATCCGTAAGAAATCAATATGTCAATTTAAAACCACAGTCAAAAGAAATATTTGAAATGAGTGATATGTTGATAACGGAGTCAAGTATACAAGTATTTATATAAATATTATAAATATTCGATATCATAAAAGTACTTTAAATATATATTTGTTTATTTTTAGGCCAAAAGTCAAACAGTCAATAGAGAAATGCAGACAATTCCAAAAATTAAAGATAATAAATGCGTTCAGTCAATTATTGAAGAAGAACAAATTAATCAGCCACAACCAAAAATTAATATAGATAAAGTGCTGGATGATTTTTTATTAAAAAATGTTCCTGAGTAAATATTTTTTTATAATTATTATCTATGTGATCCATACAGCTATAATAAAAAAAAAACTCACACACACACACACACACTATATTATATACTAATAAAATGTCACATAATCTAATGTATTTTATTAATTATTATCAATATATTTTCATTTTTCAACTATTCAAACATATTACACATCAAAAGTCAAACGCCTACATAATCTAGTACTTTACAGTGTACACTTACTATAACCTAGAAAGAGTAATTTGAACTTCTAAGTTCTAATTACCTACTATTTTACCTAGTCATACAATGTATTATATTGAGAATCGTGTTCTGTAATTTATTGTCTTCTGTTATTAATTTATAGTGTAGAAACTCAGTTACAATACAACGAATTGTATGATTTATACCGTGATGACTACAAACAGATGAAAGATAAAAATAAAACTAAAATTGAAAGTGTGCATGAAGTCATAAGAATTCATCCTGGGTATCAGAATGAGATGCCCCAAAAAAAATACGTTTCAAGCCTTACTTGGCATCCTACAATAGTTGGTAATACTATAACTGTAAACGAATAAAATTGGATAATTAATTAAGGTCACAATGCAAATTATTTTTAGGTATTTTCGCTGTTTCTTACATGTCAAATAGCAATGAACTGGTAAAACCTGTAAGCTTAATAAAAACGGATGAAGAAACTATAGTGCCAAACGTCAAAGACAAACGTTTCAATATATCATACACTGAAGATGATGACGACCAAGATAACTGGAATAAACAACCAAAAATTAAACTTTTGGATAATAATTACGACGAAATGTGTTTGTACTTTTTGAATAGAGAATTCGTGCAGGTATAGTAATATTACAGTTAAATAAAAAATTATCCAGGTTCTAAAATTTTGGATATTATGAACCAAAGAAAATGAAAATTCTTCAAATAACCGAGGACGAAAAAACGAGCCAAGGACATACGAATGATATTGATGTACACTTGCGCAATACGTTAATTTACGATTCTAACGAACAACATTCCTCGTACAATGAGTTCACTGGAGAGGAATATAATCACGAAGACGACGTGATAAGCGATCATACTGATTACTCAGTAAGTTATAGCAAAATGACGAATAATAGAGTACCAAGTGAAACTGACGAAGTGTGTCACCATGATTCCGATACAGAAAGTTTTTATAATATTTGGGGTGAAGATAATGAATGGTTGTATAATAACGAACTAAGGAACGTTGTCAGAAATATACATAGGTTGGTAAAATACATAGAAGTATATTTTTATTATATTACTTTTATTAATCTCGAAAAATTACAACAATATAATCAGGGGATTTAATAAGAAATATAATCGAAAAGCTAAGGAAGAAAAAATGTTTGAACTTTTGATGTCTGAAACTGAGAAACAAAAACAGTATTAATTTTTTTAAATATGTGTTTGAATGAAATATTGTGATTATTTATTATTTTATTTAATGACATAGAAATGAAGAAACTAAAAAAGATAAAATTAAGTTAGTAAAGGATATGTTTGAAGCTGGAGATATTTATAAAAGATCTAAATCCAAACATAAAACTAAAAGTAAACTGAATAAACAATATGCATTGATACAAAATGACCAAGAATCTATGATCCAACGAGAAAGTACACCATTAGTAGACGAACAAAATAACGCGGTCATTGTTTGGTCAATCAGTGATAATGTTTTTCCACAAGTGATTACTTTATTTTAGTATTAATAGTATAATATTTTGGTCCACAAAGATTTCATTATTGTGTATTTCAAAACTTATTTCTAGTTGAGATTAGAGAGTCCTGAAGAAGTGAAATGTGTTGAATTTAACCCTAAAAATGGGAACACCATTGCAGGAGGATTAACGAATGGACAAATTTGCATATGGGATATTGAAGGAAAATTGGAGGCAATGGGTTCAAATTTGAGCATGTCTGAAAAAGAAAAACAACATAAAAAACATTTGGTAAAAATTATCATACTAAATAGTTAAATGTGCTTATTTGCATATTGTCGAGTGCAAATCACTAAGTATAAAATAATAATTTTTATTTATTTTTTGTTATTTACAGCATATGCACATGCAATGGTCGTTAGACGTAAATTTTAAAACTAGGATCAGACCGACAGCTTTAAGTGCCATAATAGAATCTCATGAGTCAATAGTCACTGCGATCCAATGGATTCATCCGATGACCAAGGTTAGTGAATATTTTAATATTTACCTATATAAGTTGGTATGGGACTGTAGGTACGTACCTACCGAATATTTGTATTGCGTCAAATCATAAAAAGTTAGCCAATCTAATTTTGAAATACAATAATTGAAATATTGAATTGATTTTTTTTTTTTTTGGGGGGGGGGGGGCTTTAAGACCATCTTGCCATAGAACCTATCTTCCCCTATTCTTCTCTATTTTCCGCTACCTCCTTCCAATCCACGTCTTCGTAGTTCACTCCTCTATCACTTAGGAAATCTTTTTTAATTACATCTTCCCAGCGTAGTCTACCCAGTTGTCTTTTTCTTCTTGGATTTTTTTGGAATACTCTATGAACCATTGAATCTTGCTTTCTACATACGTGCCCTGCCCATTCCAACTTACTCCGTTTGATCTCGTTTATAATACTTGGACTATTGAAAAGCTCCGTCAGTTCTTGATTATGCCTTTTTCTCCATCTTTGAAGATCTTGATCATATATTTTGCAAAGTACCTTTCTCTCAAAAATCGCTGATCTGTCCTCCTCAGTCCTTCGTAACGTCCAACATTGTGAACTATACATGACTATTGGTCGTATGATTTCCAGGTATAGCTGAGTTTTAACCTCTTTTGACAGGATTTTCGAGCTTAGTAGTTTGCCTAGTGCAAAGAATTATTTATTTCCCATTTCTATTCTTTGTTGAATTTCAATTTGACATTCATTCTTCTGAGTTACAATCGTGCAATACCTAGTATTTGAAATCTTCCACTTTTTTGAACTCGTACTGACCCACTGTTATGGTTTCGGTTTCAGGAAATTTATCTAGTTCCCTACTAACTTTCATGTATTGCGTTTTCTCCATGTTGAGATGTAGTCCTACTCTTTTTCCGATTTTATTAACCTGTCGCAATGGTTTACCACTTTTTGTTCCTCTTCCCCTAGCAAGACTATATCGTCTGCATAGGCGAGCAGACTAAAGCAGGTTCTATCCATTCTTACTCCTTCGTCTCTACCAATATTCATTTCTCAGATCACCTTCACTAATACTAAATTAAAAAAGATTGGTGACGAGGTATCACCTTGTCCTCTTCTCACCCCCACCATCCTCGATGTCGCATTTCCTACTTTGACTTTGACTTTAGTCTGTTTTATACTAACTTTAACTAAACGTACTATTTTCCTTGGGAAATGGAAATGCTTCAAAATTTCGGTAATGCTATTTCTACCTATACTGTTATACGCCTTTTGAAAATCTACGAAAGTTATATGGAGTTCCTTATTATATTTCCAAGTTTCTGGAATTAGCTGCCAGATTATAAAGATCTGGTCCGTCGTTGACCTGTTTTGCCTGAATCCGCATTGATAGTCCCCCAACACTTCTTCGGCCAGAGGTTTGATTCTATCCAAGATGCAATATGATAATACCTTATATGGGTTATCCAGTAACGCTATTCCTCTATAGTTATTATAGACTTGCTTGACTTGAAGATTATCGTTGGTACTATATTCTTACGTACCGAAAAACCAACTCCGAATTGTCCTCTTTCATCACACCCACCAAAAAGAATTGTCATATTGCCCATGTCCATACTTCCTGCTTCCTTCCATCTTATTTCCTACAGAGCCACTACTCCTAAATAATATTTTTCTACTTCCTGGCCATACTTTTCGCAGCACCAGGTTTGTTAAGTGTTCGTACGTTCCAAGTTCCTAAAGTGAGTTTCTGGTTTCCGTTTCCATAACTTTTTCCATTAAATCTAGTCCGAGGCTTGTTCTTAGGATCCTAAACAAAAATATTTTTACGAGGCTGGGTTGTTAGCCCTGCGCTCAACCCCCAACCTGAAGGACCAGACTACCCCAACCACTTAAGGTCAGGGTACGGCTACTGCAGTGTACTGATTGAGGTACACTGGGCGACGGGAGCGCCACTTCCCTACGCCAAATTAATATAATTTAATAATATTTAACCAAAAAATGAGATCACTTAATAAATATAGGCTTTACTAGTTAAGCGTATTTTTGTCCGGAATTTTGTTAAAAACATTTTGTACCAACTACAATGTACAAATTAATAACCATCACAAGAAAACCTAATTGATTACCTACTTATAGAAAACTAATATGATTTTTAACTAATAATTACAAACCAAAAACTATATGTACCTATATTTTGAATTAAATGCAATTTTTTTGCCTATTTTGTTCGTTATAACAAATATCTTTCGTTTGATAATAATAATTAAACATAGTTAAAAACAAATAACTGATGTTTATTTTAAATATTTATAAGTATATATATATATATGTTACCTTAAATTCCCGATCAATAGGTAAACCATAGAGTAATACTCTATGAGGTAAACCTAGGTTTTACTGTTTTTAATTCTGCTGGCTAATTTACTGCTGAAATTCTTAATTTTATTCGGACTTTTACTAAACACGTTGTGTACATTTTAGGATATACAAATTGACTTAGTAAAAGCTGATCAATACACGTCGCATAACATTTAAGCGATTTAATAATATATAATTATAATTTTTACGCAGCTTATCGTTTAAATGTTATGCGTTGTATATTGATCAGCTTTTACTAAGTCAATTTGTATATCCTAGGATGTACACAACGTGTTTAATAAATGCCTAAATAAAATTAAGAATTTCAGCTTTTACTGAATACAAACAGTAAAACCTAGGTTTATCTAGTGATCGGGTATTTACGGTAACATATATATATATTTAAGAACATTTATAACTATCAATTAATTGCACAAGATGTAGGACGTAAATATAATTAGTAGTACTATAACTCTATTATTCTACATAGTATGCACATTAATAGATTAGCATAGGTAATTAAAGTAATATTGTTATAATACATTTTATTATGCATATAAGTTGAATATGTAAACAAATATTACTTAAGGCTATTACTTATTATTCTGACGAGAAGCGTTTGATTTGTATATTATGCATATATGATAAAATTATTATAAAAAATAAATAGACTTGATGTATGCTTACCTAATTATACAAAGATATTTGAATAAGGTACAGGTCATACATTTTTTTTTAGCCATCATAATCATATTATTGTATCTTTTAATAAAGTTAATAATAAGGTAAATATTTTTAAATATTTATTGAATTAAAACTTCTTAACAGAGGCTATGAAAAAAAATATTCTCTCTTAGGGTTGGCTGTGATGAGTGATAATCTTTTATTAGATATCCTCTGTAAAGAAGTTTCACTTCATCCGTGCGCACTTGCAATAATCACTTTTATTTTATTTTAGATAACTTCATTGGGTAAACTCATACCTATGCAAGAAGGAACATTTTCAGATCAATTTATCTCAGCTTCCTTGGATGGGACTATAAAACTTTGGGACTTGCAATCAAAATTGATGAAGAAACCCTATCAAAAAAATGCAACAAATTCTCGTTTTAAGTATCCAAAAAATTTTTTGTCGAATAAATCACCATTGAGCGATTTCAATAATCGTTTAAAACCATCATATTCAGTAAGATTATACTGTGATTTTACCCGATATACTAATGTGTTTTACTACAATAATTGTCAGTCCTATCTCACATTTCAATAGGTGTCTTTCTGTTTTTGTGGGACATTCTGAATTTTTTCAAAACTTTACTGTGACAAAATAAAATATGATAAAAATACACATAGCATTGTATTTTTAATTTTAATGAATTTCGTTATTAAACATATGATACCATGACTTTTAAATTGTAAAATTATACCAGACAACACACTCGTTTGTCTGTTTCATGTAGATATTTGATTACCTAGTTAGTATTTATCTATATTATTTTGATAAGGTTTCTTTTTATTATCAACCAATGGTCAATGTGTTGCTATTTGTTTAAACATAACAATCTTTCATCGATTATTCCGTAATATAAATAAAAATAATTTACTTATTCTTAATTCAAAAATGATCAGCAATCGATTTCGATGTTAAAAAGTTAAATGTCTAGTACGCAACGATACTTGTGTAGTTAGTCCCTATGACTCAAAATTTGCATATTAGACATGTATTTTGTGTTATAAAGTGTTCGTATATAAATACGTTTCTAGATCATAATCAGAGAACCAGATAACCCCATGCATAGCACCACGTACAGCCCAATAACAGCAATGTCCTTCGAAATACCGTTGATGCAATACAAATACGTATGTGATCAACCACTGCAGATAGGCAAACGGCAATTCGAATACGGTAATCGTCAACGATATGAAATATTAGATCGGTAAAATACATGGAGAAACAATCATTTGCACACATATTTCATCAAAAATACATGTTACGTTTGGGATACATTTGAAAAATGTACGGGAAAACTAATAGATTTTTCCCGTCAAAGATATTGAAAAAAATAGAATCATTTTCGCACTTCAAAATTTTATACAATATACCTACATCAATATTGTATAATATATTGATAATTATATAGACATCATAATGTTTATTTATAATGATGATATACATTACAGTGATTAATGTTACACATACATAGAATAATTTAGAAAAAATGTTGGATTAATTAGATTATAAAAATATTGACTCGATGGAAGGATTCGTATAGGTACATCTAAAAATTTAATTTTTTGAAAATAATTTAAGTAATAAATGAAAAAAATCATGATTGTAAATTACAATGATTTTAGCATTTATTACATAATAAGAACATATTTCCATTAATTACTATTTAAATGTACCTAACGTTTTTGTTTGTTTTATTGAGTTATTATGATGTATAATAGATGAATTATAATCTGATGCACTTAATTGTACCGTTGAATTAAATTAACTTAAGGTAATGGACTGTATAAACTTGTATTGTATCTAAATAACATTAACACAAAAAATATATAAAAAAATCGTATACGTACATTTAACTTAGCTTGATTATGTTTTAATGACTGTTAGAATCACACTACCAGTAATAATACAAGAATAACAATAAAATAATCATACGATAAGCGTATTTTCGCGGATAATTATAATTGCACGCCGTACATATAAGTACGTTTTACAGATAGGATGATATTACATACAATTGTATAGTGTTTAAACTGAACAGTTTTAATATCATTTTCATGTACCTACGAAAGCGGATTTCTTTACCTATGCATGCTACATTTTAGTTTTTAGTATACATTTAAAATGTGTGTAAATGATTGATGGCCAGACATAATAAATGATTATAATTTATACATCATATTTTCTTGTTATACAGTGCCGATAGAGCACAACGAACCAAACCGTACTTTAGTCGTTGGTACTATTATGGGCCAAATCGGAGTTGTTACTTGGGAAGGATATAACACGTATCCAAAAGATGGAAACAAAGAAGGCATAAATTTCAGCGTTAATTAAAGTAACCTTATTATTTTCATGAAACTAATTTATACTTTACAGAATGCAAACATATATGGTGGGGACAAATACATGACGGTCCGATAAATTGCATCAAGAGAAATGTATTTTTACCGGATATTCATTTGGTATGTGGTGGGAAAGTAGCGTCCATTTGGAGTTTGAAATACAATGTAAGTTTAGAAAATATCACATCATACAATAATTTTTACTTTTATAGGATTTACAGAAGTCTTAACATTATATTACATTAATTATCTTGTTTCAATCTGTTATAAATTTTTTCACATTTATAATCTTATTATGAATTGGACATTAAAGCTGTTACTAACTAAAAGTTTACTCTAGAATGGTCCAATTTGGTGGAAACGTTTCAATGATTTTACAAACAGTGTTTTGTGGTCTACCACTCATCCATCGAAATTTCGTGTAGCCTTTAACAATAGTGGCATTATACAGTTTTGGGATCTCACATTGCACACTCACCAACCGTACTACACAGCAGATATTTTCCTTAAAGATGGGCTAATAGCATGTAAGTGGCAACTGAAATCTCAGAAAACGCTTTAAAAATATAATACGTGTTATATACCTACTAACGTCGATCGCAGTTATGAATAAAATGTATCTTAATATAGTTTTTGCTGCAACTTTCTACAGCGTTGTCGTCCCCGTATCCATCATTCCATTATATCGGCATAGATAGCGTGACGTTTGCTAAAGGTGTAAGCGATATTATGAACTACAAGAAAAACAGGATTATTTGCTTTTCGGATTCCGCCGGGACGGTAATGGTAATGACCGTACGTGCGTCGATACTGAAACCAAACGAAATCGAAGAAGTTCGAGGCCAATTCCAAAAGGAGTTGGATTGGTTAGCAGGGTTAGATGCTTGGAATGATATGTACAAAAAAGAATTCGGACCATTGGGAGAATACGACGTGGACGATCATGATTACAAGGCAATGCAATCCGACGAGCATTTAAACGCGGTTGAAAGCGAATTCATTCAGCCAATATTGTCACAAGATCAAATAAAGAAAACAATTTGTGACGAAACATTCAAGTAAATATAAAGATTTGTATTTTTTAGTCAATAATTCTTAAAACTCATGTACGCATTAATATTTCTAGCTGGTATATTAATCGGAAAGGTCCACAAACACGTTTGGGTAAATTGAGAAACGAGTACATACAACGAGAAAAGCAATATATGGTCGAAACCATGATGAAAAAAAAGAATGTCAGTCAAAAACAATTTAATGAATATTACGAAGGAATCGAGAATAAATGTGACAACAAAACTGAGGAGATTTCAATAATAAGATCCGAAGCCGATAAAAAGTATAGGGACATTATAAATAAACTATTAGCAGCTGATCATACAGACGAATATGTAATGACTATTCTAATTTCATACCTACAAATTAAATTGTTATGTTTAATCAATTATTTACCTATAGAAGTTCGATACTGGTTTAAAAAGAAAAACTGAATTGGCAGACCAAAAAATGATTAATACACAGTTTCAAAAACTGTTAACGTTAGACATTAAAATTGAAAAAGGAAAATTTATTAATTATATAAATAACAATCATTATAAATCCGAGAAAGTAAATTGGACTCAAGTATTCGATTTTGTGGAAAAAGAAGACAAGAATATATTAAACGATCCAAATATCCTTAAAAATTCTAACTTACGGTACCATAATTATATAATATAATATGTTTTGATCGTTAGTTAATATTAAATATCAGTATCGAATTGTTAAATTAGGTATTATTATTAATTTATAGTGTAATTCGGCGAAAAATGTTGGACAAATACAAATATGAAAATGTGACGCATTCATAAAAATAAAAATTGACGAGTAACAAGATGCGAGCTAAGAATAAGTTAATAGTAAGAAAATTCTACGTGATATGACATTTTTTTAGTATTTATGTTAATAATTGTGTGTATTATATCAAATGCTGAATGCAATGGACATACTTATTGATATCTTCTAGATGGTTTCCAATGTTTAATCATAAATATAATTCAGAGTATCTATATTATTAATTATTTATTCAATTATTCTTATAGCTAAGCTTATTGAAAGTAGATGCTATTCTAGTATTTTATAACTAGTTTGTATATTTGGTGTTTAATTGACTATAAAGTTATAATTATTTTGCCAATCCTTGAGATTTGTGGACAATATAATCTATTGTCAATTTTTTACTTTTGTTATTTTTTAATAGTTGAGAGGACATTTTTAAATGCTTTAATGTTTTATAAACGTCCTTGCATGACTATATGGTATAGAGAGTTCACGACTACTCGTACAAAAGTCCATAATATTTATATTAAACTTCCATCGTGCACTGGTTACTTACTTTTGAGCATACCGTGTATCCATTTTTGGTTTTAATACACTCAATCGTAAGCATTTTAACATTTTTAGTAAAATTAAAATTAAAGAAGTCAATTGTATTCAATTATGAGTTTGAACTCTTAGTGCATTACAGGTAATCCTATGTTATTTACATTGTTGATTGTTATATGTATATTAGGTAATATTAGTGTTGATAAATACATTATTATTTATATTTATAATTTTTTTCATATATTTATGTATATTTTTGATATATGGAAAATCCCTTATAAGCATTCTGACGTTGATCAACTATTCCTGTTTTTCA
Organism: Diuraphis noxia; assembly: GCF_037042655.1. Classification (NCBI taxonomy): domain Eukaryota; kingdom Metazoa; phylum Arthropoda; class Insecta; order Hemiptera; family Aphididae; genus Diuraphis; species Diuraphis noxia. The sequence goes on from NW_028301711.1 coordinate 55,237,291, forward strand.
TATTACCAAGGTATCTACTTAATGATATGAACAGCTGAAAACATACTGAAGATTTAAATGGACTAATTTTAATTCCATAGAAAGATAAAATATTTTCTCATCTAGGCATTAATTGAGAAATATGTATGTTACCTACGAAATAATATCAATTATTCGAAATTATATTAGATAGGTAGGTATTAATTATACTTAATCAATTAAAATCAAAAGACTTACAACTTTGTCATTAGAAGGTAAGTCTAAAATCTTCATTTAATCATTATAAGCTATGCATTTAAATTAATAACTGATTTGATATGTTAATTAACCCTTACACTTTTAGCATTTAAAAATTATAAGTACTGACGTACTGTTATGTTAAAATAAGTATTTACTTTTAAATATAAAAAGATAATTTCAGTTAGATTTTATTTAATTATTACAAATTATAAATCTAATGGATTAGGGGGAAATATTTTGAAAATAGTTTTATTTAATTAAATAATACTTTTATAGTTTTATGACATTTTAAGTACATTAAAATGAATGATATAAAGAATATGAAAAATCAAAAGTAAACATATGTAACTAACTACAGAAGTCCTTTGTACATAATTTGTTGATGCTATTTGAAATAACTGACTAGCGACTATTATTGTTGTGTCAATAATTATCGCTTATATAATTCCAATTTCCATTGAATACTTTATCATCAACAATTACCAGTTGTTAACTTCTCCCGGGGAAATAACGTCAAAAATCTAGCCGCCGGACCGGGAATCGAACCCAGGTCTCTCGCTTGCCGGGCGATTGCTCTACCACTAAGCTACCCGACCGCATAGACCTAAGACGCTATTATCCCCAAGTTAACGGATGTTTACACAGTTAAATATTTTTATTTAATTCTTGAACATCACACATAACATTTACTAGGAATAGCGCCACTCCATAACTGTGTATAATATCATTATACCTAAAAAAAATAATTATTTATCATTAGGTAGGTAGTAATATTATAGGTCACCAATGTATAAATGAGATATAATGCGCAAACTCAATAATGTATAAATTATCGAAATACTCAAATACCATGTTTTATAAAATAAAATTCTATCAAAATTTAGGTTTTCAAAATACAGCTTACTTGTTTGTTATCGCCCCGCCATATATGTAGTTATCGTGCTTAGATGATCTTCTTCATTAGCTTAGCGGTCCATTCAGAACTATCGCTGCCATCAAAATCTCTCACCACATCTTTCTCTGGTATGATGTTTCTAAAGTTGCGTCTTGGTCTATCATTACTAGGGCAGAGGGCTTGTAACATTTGCATATTTGTTTTGCACTGTCACAAAAATAGCAGAGTGCAAAACAAATGCGTTTCATGCTTCCACAAAGCTAGCTTTGAAATTTTATATAAATAACTCTCTTCTTCTTCGTCTAATCAAAAAAAAATTATGATTAAAAATTATAAATACTATATAAACATGCTTACCTTCTTCATCTGATTCATCTAAAACAATTTTTAATTTTAAGCAAAATTCCTTAAATGCTTTGATAAAATTTAACCCATTATCAGTTATTGTAGATATAATTTGATCAAATGTTAGATGAAATTCACTAAATATATCTGTCTTAAGGTCCGCAATTCTGTCAAAAGAATGAGTTCCCCTAAATCTACGACAGGCTAATACACATCCATGGTGTTCTAATGTGTTTGATTCTAACTACAATAGCCTCAACACTCTGTGGGGTTGTAATGACACCGATCCTAGAGGAACCAAAATCGAAACAATTCTTAATACTAATAACATCAACATGCTCAATAACGGACAAGCAACAAGAGTGAACTCCAGTAATGGCAAACTTTCCGCTATTGATCTATCCTTCTCCTCTGCAACAATGTCACCTAATTAAGAATGGGACGTTATTCCGGAGCTTTCTAGTAGTGATCACTTCCCAATTAAAATAACCGTATATTATACCAACCCATATGAAATACACACCCGTAACCCTAAATGGAAATTATCTAATGCTGATTGGAACAAGTTCCAAACGGAAATCGAAAAAAATCTAAAAAATTTATTTTTTCCTAATGAAAATACTGTTGATGAAAATATTGAACAATTTAGTTAACTAATTTATGATACAGCCGCAAATAATATTGAACAACATAGCTACTCTGGAAAACGCCCCCCCCCCCCCCGGTCCCTTGGTGGAATAAAGATATTAAACACGCAATAAGAAATAAAAAGACATCGTTTAACAAATACAAACGCACTAAACAAATCCAGGACTTTATTGATTTTAAAAAATACAAAGCACAAGTAAGATTTTTAATCAAAAATGAAAAAAAAAATCATGGATACATTTCACCTCAACATTAAATTCCAAAGAGTCAGCTATAAAAATCTGGAACAAAGTTAAAATCATATAAGGAATCCCATCGGTTCAAATTAAAACCATTTTAACAGACAATGCAATTCATACCGACCCTCATACAATAGCCCAGTCAATAGGGCATCACTTCTATTCAAATAGTAGCAACGCCAACTTAAATTCGGATTTCCTAAAATATAAACAAGAAATATAAACCAATAATTCCCCTTTCATATATGAGAACCAAAGCTTAGGGGACATTCTAAATGAACCGATAACTTTAAGTGAACTAAATACAGGTCTACTAGGTAAAAAGAGCAACAGTTGTGGTTCTGACAAAATACCCGTTATCATTTTACAAAACCTACCCTCAAGAGGCATCCTCCTACTACTTAAACTATTCAACTAGATCTGGTGATAGGGGATATTACCAATCAAATGGAAAAATGCTATTACCACCCCTATACCCCAAAAAAACAATGATAGATTCAAACCAACCGGATACCGACCAATCTCAGTACTGTGTAGCATGAGCAAACTATTAGAGAAAATAGTATACAACAGACTATATTGGTTTGCGAATAAACATAACCTTCTATCTCCATTCCAACATGGATTCAGAAAACACCATTCCACCACTGACTGCCACGTAAAAATAGAATCTGAAATACTGGAAACATTGGCTAATAAACAAATAATGATTCTTATCAGCTTAGACTGACAAAAAGCCTACTACACTGTTTGGCGTTACAGAGTAATAGAATTGCTTAAAAAATGGAACATTCACGGTAATATGATAAGATACTTAACTAACTTTTCAATTAAAAATCAGGGATTACACCTCTAATACCTTTGTATTAGAAAATGGAGTACCTCAAGGATCTCTTCTCAGTGTTTTCTTATTTCAAACCGCCATCAACAATCTTTCCGACTTCATACCTAATCCAATCAAATCAATTATCTTTGCTGACGATACACACATCTACGTTAGAGGAAATTCAATCCCCTCAATGACCAGAGTACTACAAAGCTGCCTCAATGATCTATCAAAATGGTGTCATAATTCAGGCTTTATTTTTTCTCCCCACAAAACCAAATGTATCCTTTTTTCCAACAAAAGGTACCCAAACCCAAAATTTATTTGAATACCATCTGTCTACCTTTTACTGAAAACATCACTATTCTTGGACTTACCTTCGACTCTAAATTAACATGGAAACCTCACATCTTGAAAACCAAAAAATCAGCCTATAAAAACCTTAGAGTAATTAAAACACTTAGCCATCTTGAATGGGGTTCCGAGTATTCCATTCTATTAAATTTATATAGATCACTAGTTAGATCAAAACTTGACTACGGCGCAATCTGCTACGGAAACTCCAATAGTAATATATCCAAAATTCTTGACCCGATTCATAACACTGGAATAAGATGTGCAACTGGAGCCTTCCGAAGCAGCCCTATCTCCAGCCTGTTAGCCATCTCTGGGGAGCCTCCACTTCAATACCGCAGACTAAGACTATCACTCAAGTATATAACCAGAATTCTGTCAACTCCTGGTAATTCAACTATTCATTATTTAAATACAAATCAATCTCAATCTACACATGATTTAAACACGAATCGCAGAAAGCCACTAAGCTCAAGACTTCGTAAAGAAATGTCCGACAAAAACATATCTCCTGATACAATCCTTCAATATGAAACCTGTCTTACTCCTCCGTGGAGAACACGGAACTTCGAAATTGATACCAGTCTTAGTACCCAAGCAAAAAAAGAAACACCCGAAATAGTCTACCGAAATTTATTTAATGAACTGATTCATACTGATAACCACAATTACTCACTAATCTATACAGACGCATCCAAAACTTCTACAGGCATAGATCTGGCTGTTATACATCAAAGTTCTACTCAAGTATTCCAATTAAATAGTCATAGCAGCATTTATACAGCTGAATATATAGCTCTTTTAAAAGGAGTCCAAACAGCAGTTAATGCAAACCAGGATAGAATTGACATATGTTCCGACTCACTCAGTGCCCTGTAAAACATAAAATATAATTCTCTGACCAATCCCTTAGCGATAAAGATAAAAAACCTAATACATCTATCGAATAAATAGGTACATACGTTTCATATGGATTCCGGGTCACTGTAATATCTGAGGAAACGAAGAAGCAGGCAAAGCAGCCCGAAATGCTATAAATAACCCCAACGCCCCAACACTTCCATTTATGTCACCAGTAGATATTATCAGGAACGTTGACAAATACTGTATGCAATTATGGAACTCTGATTGGCTTCAAGTTACCGAAAACAAATTAAGGGAATTCAAACATTCAGTCGAACCTTGGCCAAAGCTCAACTACTCAAATCGAAAGGAAGATGTTATTATGAACCGTCTTAGAATTGGCCACACAAGAGTTACTCATGGGTACCTAATGGAAAAGACCGAACCACCGATATGCCTCTCTTGCAATGTTCCCCTTACGATCTAACACATAATCATCCACTGCCAGATATTCACGGAATCCAGGGAAGAACTCGGAATACCTGACAATCTATATGAAGCCATAGGACCCTATCTTGACTCACAAAAAATCATCACTTTTTAAAAAAAAATTGAAATGTACAACCTAATTTAACTTTATTCTACTTTATTACAAAAAAATTTATTTTGCTTCTTGTTTTTTGTTCTTTTCTCTTTCTTGCTTCTCTTAACAATTATGTAAAAAACCCATATAATATGTAACCTAATCAATTTTAAGCTAATAACCATGATGTTGATGCTGTACCAATAAAAAAAAAAAAAAAAAACCACCAAATTTGTTCGGTTTCTTGGGGATAATGCAAATTAATTTAATGCATGAAATGATTTGAAACATATATCCAATGGCCAATGCCTTAATGGGTGTTTCAAGTTTAAAATAAATATCATTTATTACGGTATGGTAGCCAATTTTATGATTTGAATTTGATTCTTGATTCCCAACAATGACAACATATGGTTGAACCGCTAGACTACAATTAAATGCTCTGTCAATTTTACGTTCATGAGTAATCTTGAGATCATTCACATTATATGTGTAATAAACAATAAATTATAGATTAAAATTAGGTACCTTAATTACATTAGGTAAGTAAAGACATATATGCTATAATAATTTAGAATATACAAGTAGTATATATATACCATTCCTGGCGCACTTTAATTTTATCAGTAAAAGATCACAAAGAAAACAATGTGCAAAAAGATCAGACAATTGAAATACAATAATTATTAAAATATTTTTCGCAAAACTTATGATATTAATAATTAAAATTGAAACGCAATATACAATCGTAAAATATTTTAATATATTATATTTTCAATCTTTTTTATTTTTATTTTTAATTAATGTATTGAGATGGCTTACAAAATCATTTCTATCTATATTTGTTTTATAATGTCCCCAAGCTAATGTATCAATACCTACTATATTCCAAAATAAATCTTTTATCATCATAAGCACTTAAAGCTTTTTTGTTTTGTTCTACAGTAAAAATATCATGCAGCTTAGTTCTGAATAAATTTTGTTTAACATATTTTGATTTTTTTGCTAGTAAACAATTTTCAAAATCATTAAAACATATTTTATTTTCCACAACATTTTTTTTAACACCTTTAGATTTTTTAATTTCCTTTTCAGTATCTAAGATTCGATGTGAATATAATTTGGATCTTAAACCTATAAATTCAGTCATAATTTTTCCATTTAACTCATCTTTAAACTTACCTAAGACTTTTTTGTTAACTAAAGGTAAACCATAAATATTATCTTTTGAATAATCTGAGGTATCAAAATAATCATCAATTAATGATCTATCTTTATTATCTATCTTTACATTTATATCATGATAGAAATCATCAGTTTTTATTTCTAATATTAGTGAGTCTGTATCTGTATATAATAATCTAACTCTATTCCCATATTTTTTCTTTATTATATTATAATAAAAATCATACATTAACAATTTAGATAAATCTAAAATACACATTCCTATATATATTGGTTGTTTGAAAGATATTTGACATCTTTTCATATGGATTGCAGCTAAATTCTCTGTAAAAATTGTTCTTTTATCAAAATTTGGTCTCGCAATTAATTTGTCTAGTTTTGAAACATTAGAACATAATTTTATATCAACATGATTTCTCACATTCATCATAGTACGTCCATAAACACTATTGTTCATTAATTTGAAATATTCTTTTTCAAAATCATTCTTAGCTTTTGATCTAAGATTAGTATTGAAATCAATACACTTTTAACCAAGGAGATTGACTAAATTCTAATACTCTATGAATTTTCTCTATCTTTAAACCTAGTTTAATATATAATTTTAGTGTTTCATAATGTATTATATATTTTTTCTTATCATACAAAGTTGTTAATAATTTTGGGAGTTGTTTGTCATCAAAATGTCTTTCTGGTGCTAAAGGGAAATCTGAATGTAGATCATGAAGTTCTTTAGGGTAAGATAAATCGACTTCTAAAATATAACCTTTACATGATTTATCAGAAATATTCATTACATCAAAATCATTCAGATTATCAACCCATTTGAAATCTCCAGTAGGTAAATATTTACTCATTGCCCAACCATCAAGATTATTTGCATCCAAGTATTGTAAAAATATTGATTCATTATTTTCTTTAAATTTATCTCCCATATATTTATTATTTGCTTTTGAATATCTTTGACTACATTGAGATAAGCCCCCTCTTATTCCGGATTCAAACATCAATATTTGATCGATATCTGTTAATAAATCTAGCTTTACTTTTGTCATTCTTAACATGCTATCCCACGCAAATCCTGGTGTAGTGTAATACCACAGAGGATCTAATTTATAATTTTTTAAAGAAATGTCTCTAAAATTTTCCACTATATCTGTTAATAGTAAAACATCAATCTTATTATATAAACTGGTGAATGCACGAAGATTTTGTATATTAAATACTTTCCAAATTTTTTGTGAGTTTTCATATTCCTCTTTGGTTATATTTTTATCAGTGAGAGAACTATAGAATTTTTCTATAGGTGGTAAAGATGTTTCATTCAATTTATCTTCAGAATCCATATACTCATAAGGATAAGCTAACTTTCTAGTAACTAAATCTAAATGTTCTTCAGGAAAATATTTACTAAGTTCTTTAAATTGATGTTTTTCAAGATTATTTGCTAGTTTATCTAAAGAACTTGGTAAAAATTTAAATGAATCAATAAATCTTAATTCTGTTGTTAATATTGTTTCTTCATCTTTGATCACTTTTGTACGTTTTATAATTTTTGAAAACGAAATATATTTTTCCTCATTATTTGGAATTAATTTTATATCATTGTCATCATTCCCAAATTCTTTTATAAATAGATGAGCATCATAACCTGATAGATTATGACAAACGATTGGAATAAATTTAGGGTTTTGATAAGTAAGATTACATATAGAATGAGCCGCCCCTCTATATTTACCAGTCAAATGATCATGATCGCAAACTTTTCTCATATTAATGTTTTTATTTTTTATTTCTTTTTTCCTTAGATATTGATATTTTTTAATATTTTCATCATCATTATATTGTTTATAATATTCAATAGTATTATGAAAGATTTTTAATTTTTTCTCTAACCTTGGAGGTAATTCACTTAATAATCTTTCACATATATGACATTTGTTAGAATTATTAAAATTATTTTTTTGGTCTGCAGTCATCAATTCCATTGGAACTATTTTATCATATATTTCTGAAATAGCTATTTCTTCATCATACATACATCTTAAAAATTCTTGAGCTACATTTGGACCAGAATATACTACAGGAGGTTTATAATCACCATTACTATATTTAATATAGTAACAAAAATTATTAGGTATATGTTTCTGATAACGTTTTGTAAAAGACTCTTTATCATTTGGTTGACAAGTGTATATTGGTACGAGTGTACATTCATAGTCAAAAATAATCTCAAAAGGGATTCTTAAAGAATGATTATACTTCTCAAATTCTAAAGTTTTATTAAAAGGTTCTGGTAGAATCATTTTAGCAGCTTTATTATTACCACAATAATGTTTATGTTCATTTAACTTATTTTCTGTATCAAAACTATTTAAACACATTTTACATAAAAATCTTTTATAACCATCTTTTGTCATTTGACTTCCTACTAATTTCCATAAATCCTTAATCCAACAATAATGACCTTTATTCTCATTATCCTCTCTTAAATACAACAAATCTATATGATTAGTTTTTTCAATTTTAGTTATTTCTAGTGGTAAAATTATATGTGTATATTGTCCTTGTTCTGAAATTCCGGCCACAATTTTAGATATAAAAAAAACATTTTATAGAATTTTTAAATAACAATTAAAATTTTGTTTTTTGCATCTCTTCGTTATAAAAACTCCCTACAACCTCTTCATTATTTCTGTACCGCAGAAGTCAACTAACGCAAGTCACAAAAAGTAGATTTTTCAGGAGAGGCAAAACAAAGTTTTTAACATGGATTTTTGGTAAAATTGTTTTTCTGTGTCTTTATTTTTGAACATATTTCATCAAAATTTTTTTATAAATACTAATACAATATATTTACTTTTATTGAAATATATTTATAAAATTATATATAACATTTTATAATACTTTTTTTAAATTCAATTGTTAACATTATAAACTAAAATCACTTTTACTCTGATTAAAATATAATTATTTCATAACAATATAATATAATTAAATAACATAAGAACACAACTAAATCAAAATTAAAATTTATTTTATAATACTTCAACATAAATAGGAAACTTTTTTTTATAAAATAACATTTTACTTTTATTGAAATATTTTAAAACATTTTATAATACTTTTTTTTTTTAAATTCAATTTTTAACTATATAAACTAAAATCACTTTTGCTCTGATTAAAATATAATTATTTCATAACAATATAATAATAATACATAATATAATTAAATAACATAAGAACACAACTAAAACAAAATTAAAATTTATATTATAATACTTTAACATAAATAGGAAACTTTTTTTTATAAAATAACATAGTAATGATTAATGACTATTTAGTTCTTATTATTATAATAACTGACTAGTTTTATTCTGGATAATCAGCAATTTTATCATCATATTTCATGTTTGTATAAAAGTCATGAAATATTCTTGGCACCCATTTAAGAGCTGTTTGTAAATCTTTGTATTTTAATTTACTTATAGGCTTAGGCTCACTTGTTACTTGTGGTAAATGTTCTGGCCAAACTGAACTTCTAGTTGTTCTGTTTAATGACACAGTTTTAAATTCTTTTTCAGCGAAGTTTGTTTTAAACATTAATAGTCCTTCCTTTTCTTTCTCTAAACGCAAATGAACAATTTCAGAAATCTTTACTTCTTTTCTTCTGTATATTAATGGAGAATTTTTAGAATTGTATAGACATTGAAAATCCAAAAAGTCTTCCAGTTCCATATTTATTACCTCAAAAGGGTTTTTGTTTTTGCAAGACCTAATAAATTGTTGCCAATCCCATGGTGTCATTATACTTGAATGTTCAATTTTTTTTTTTGCTCTTTCAATAATAGAATGATCACTGTCTACTTCCATGTGGGTGTGACCTCTCAAAAGAAATTTGTGGTTTATTATTTTTAAATTTGGCATTTTTTTCAACAGCCACATATACAAAGTAACTATCATAAAATTTCTATTCTGTCCAGCACAATTATCTGACCATATATTTAATTCTTCAATATTAGATTCTGTTTCTTTTAATTGTAGGGCCCACTTCAACACACACGATGTAATTTCATTACCACCTCGACCACCTTTGGTTTCATCCCAAAGAACACACGTTGCTTTGTTAAGAGTATCATCGTGTATTGTTAGGTTAAGTGTCCATAACTCAATAGTGTTGATACATTAAATCCTAGTTCAAGTGAATCAAACATGCACAATTAGATACCTACAATTAGCACCTACAATTAGATATTGATGAAAAAGGTAAAATATTATTTGGTTTAATATTTTAAAAGAATAAGTTTTCAATTAATTAACAGTAGACATTATTTATACAATTTCAAACATTTTTAATAAAATAAATATTTTTATAGGTATTAATAGTGTTGATACATTAAATCCTAGTTCAAGTGAATCAAACATGCACCTACAATTAGGTATTGATGAAAAAGGTAAAATATTATTTGGTTTAATATTTTAAAAGAATAAGTTTTCAATTAATTAACAGTAGACATTATTTATACAATTTCAAACATTTTTAATAAAATAAATATTTTTATAGGTATTAATAGTGTTGATACATTAAATCCTAGTTCAAGTGAATCAAACATGTACCTACAATTAGATATTGATGAAAAAGGTAAAATATTATTTGGTTTAATATTTTAAAAGAATAAGTTTTCAATTAATTAACAGTAGACATTATTTATACAATTGCAATCATTTTTAATAAAATAAATGTATTCTTATAGGTAACTACTTTATTGAAAAATTTAGTTGTGATGTATCAAATTTCATCAAAATTAATATTCAAAATCTGAATATACAGATGATATTATAAAGTAATTTTATTTTGCATTTATTACAGGTTTACTTGACAATGAAGATTTAAAAATTGACTCTGCTAACATATTATGGCCAAATGATCCAGCATTATATCCTGATTCTGTATCTCATACCCTTCTCTCTCATTTTGTGGAACTCGGGCCTTGTCAGCCTACCATGAGCAGTTTTAAAAATAACGAATTTCCAAAATCCAAGGATTCTACTGGAAAGTTAAGATCATTTCATGAAAACTTTTATTTTTGTAAAACGTTACATGATCAAACTCCAGTCAAACGTTTGTGGTTGTGTTATTCTCCATCTAAAGACAGAATATTTTGTGGGACATGTAAATTATTTGGATTACCTAAAGCTAAAAAACAAAAATTAGCCTCTATTGGTTCTAATGATTGGACTAATTTGAGCAGAAATATATCACATCACGAAAGCCTTCCAGAACATCTACAAGCAGAGATAAATCAAAGCTTATACAATAAAAATACTAGAATAGACACTAAAATGTTACATAGCGCAAACCAAAAAGTAGCAGAAAATCGTGCCATTGTAAGTGTTATAATTGAAGTTCTTTTGTTTGCTGCCCGGCAGAACATAGCCATTAGAGGGCACAATGAAACTTTACAGTCGCTCAATAGAGGTAACTTCTTAGAATTGATAACTCTTATTAGTAAATATCATCCTACATTGAAAATTCATTTGAATAAAATTCAACATAACTTAAATGTAACACAAACAACATTTCTATCTAATAAGAGTCAGAATAAAATTTTAAATATTTTATGTGAAATCATACGCTCAAAGATTTTATTACAAGTGAAAGCAGCTAAAATATTTTCTGTCATTATTGACACTACAACAGATGTATCAAATACAGAACAATTGACATTTTTATTGAGATATGTAGATAATAAAGGTGTTATTCAAGAACGATTAGTGGCTCTTGAAACAGCACCCGATGGTACTGGTAAAGGTATGTTTCAAACATTTTGTTCAATTACTGCCAAATATAACATAAATTGGAAAAAACATTTATGTGCTCAGTCTTTTGATAGAGCAGCTTCAATGCAAGGGGAATATACAGGACTACGAACACTTATCCAAAAAGAAAATCCCAAGGCTATGTACGTTTGGTGCTTTGCACATTTACTAAATTTAGTAATTGTTGATACTTGTGATTGCTGCACAGATACAAAAAACTTCTTTGGTAATGTTCAAGCCTTAGTCGCTTTTATGAGAGCTAGGAAAAGGACTGCACTCTTTTTAGATTATCAAAAACTAATGTACCCTAATGATCGCATACATCGAATGAAAGGTTTCTCAAGTACAAGATGGACCTCGCATGGTTCTGCTATTAATGTAATATATAATAAATTTGATGCATTAGTTGAAGTTTTAAATAAATAAACTCTAAGTTCTGACCGTATTACAGCATCAACAGCTACAAATATTTTACCGAGTATTACTAATTTTGCATTTATTATTTCTATGATACTTTTGAGACGCATTTTTGATATAACAACACCTTTATCAAATTATCTTCAAAGTAAAACAATTGATTTTATTGAAGCAATTCACTTGGTAGATGTTGCAAAAAATCGACTCTCTACTATGCGTAGTGGCTCTGAATGTGAAAATTTGATAACAGAGGCTAAAGAATTTTCTTTAAAACATAAACTAAAAGAAACGGATTTCAAAATAATAAGGATAAGAAAGAAGAAAAAACTTTCAGGAGAAAATACATCAGATGAAGTATCAGATTCAGCTGCTTATCATTACAAAATCAGTACTTATTTTAAAGTAATAGATCAAATTATAAACTCAATTGAAACACGTTTCAGTGATGCTCGTAATATATTACAAGATTTATCTCTTCTATCTCCAAATCGTTTAAAAGAAATTAAAAATACAAATTTATCTGAGCTTCCTGATAATTGTTTTTCCTTCATAGCAGAATGGATTAAAGGTATTGACAAAATTCAGCTTAAACAGGAATATATAACTTTTTCTCATAGTGTAAATGAACTATTTTCTGGATTAAATCCTTTAAACTCATATACGTCATTGCACAATAAAAACATGGACTATTGTGACGAATCTGATGACTTTTATGTTAGTGAAAAAGATGAAAATCTTGAAGAATGCAAGGAAAATGTTATAACTATTGAGATGATTTTGCATATTTTATCCAGCTATAATTTAGTTACTGCATTTCCAAATCTATACCTAGCTTACAAAGCACTTGGAACTATTCCAGCTTCTTCCTCTTCTGCAGAACGGTCATTTTCTAAAGTAAATTTTAAATACAGTATGCTATAATGTTAAATTGTGATTTATTTTAAAAGAATTAATTTTTAATTTAATTTCAGATAAAAATAATCAAGAATCGTTTACGTTCAACAATGGAACAATGCAGATTAGAAAGTCTACTGTTAATTAGTAGTGAAAGGGATATTGATATTGATATCAATGAAGCTATTGATCAGTTTGCTACATCAAGTGATCGCTTAAAAAATATATTATGTTTTAAATAGTACATTATTACATTTTATTAATTATGTTAATTTTTTTCATAAGGCGTTTCTCATTTTAATACAATACGTTTTTTTTATTTTTTGGAGTTTTATATTTATTCTATGTTTATGGCATGTGAATGTTATTGGTACTTTTTGGTCTATCGATGAGTGGGTGGGTGGGTGGTAAATTAAATTTGACTTGGCATCAAAAAAATTTATATCTCGGCACGCCACTGATTATTATTATTATTATACGTAAATATTATTATACTTAATTATTCACCTTATACTTATACAGTTATACGTAATTATTCAACGTAGTTATGTTGTTATGCTTAAATGTATGTTTTAATGTTTCGATGTTTAAAAATTTTTATTTTTATTATAATAAATAATAGAAATGGGAAATGAAAAAGTTCAAAGTTATAGTGATAGTTCTACTACTTTGATCATCGAATGTAAACATGAAAATAAACAATGTCTACGTGAAAATGGTAAATATGATAGTGATAGTGATAGTGATTATAATGAATATAATATATTTAACCTGGTATTATCTCAAATCAAACTATGTAAAAAACAGTGTGAAGTATATGAACAAGAAATCAAGAAACTTAAGAATATGCTTTATTTCCGCAATGTGACAAAAAAGATAATAGAACAACGTGAATGTGAACGTGAACGTAAAAACACTAAACGTCGACGTGAACATAATTAATGGATTTACGTAGTTATGTTGTTATGCTTAAATGTATGTTTTAATGTTTCGATGTTTAAAAATTTTTATTTTTATTATAATAAATAATAGAAATGGGAAATTTTAAAGCATCTTTAAATAAATGCGGCAACACTCAATATGATTTTGTAAAATTAGATACATTAGAACAAGGAAAAAAATATGAGGTGACTTTTTTCGAATATTTTGATACAGAGCATGGTAAAACAATAACTGTTGTATTAGATAATAAAATTAGAGTATTTTTACCAAATAGATATTTAGATAATGATGAAATGATAGATGAAAATATATCGTTATATAAAAATTCGAAAACAAAATTTAATCTTATTTATAAAGGAATGAAAAAATTAAACAAAGGAAAATCAATGCATTTGATTGATTTTGAATAAATTAGAAAAAAATATATATATAAACTTTTATAAATGGTATTTAAAAAAATGGTTATATTCATTTACCACAACCAGAATTCAATGATAATAATAAATTCAAAATAGGTCTCGAATCAATGTATTTAAAAAGTTTAAATTTGATTAATATTGAATCAGATTGTAAAATAGAAATTGAACATAGAGAAATATATATAAAAAAAGATATATATAGCATTTCATATTTAAATAAATTAATTGAACCGGTATTCTTATCTTATAATAATAATAAAATTCAAATTGAATCTCCTTGTTATTATAAATTAGATGAAAAATTTAAAAAAAATTTAGGATTTGAAAATACAGAATTTGATTTTTCATTAGTTGGTAATACTTTAATGTATTGTCCTACTTCTGAAGAAAAATATATAAATATAGATCAAGAATGTATAATTCGATTAGGTAGAAATGGTGAAATACCGAAGATTGAAATTCCAATAGGAATATACACAATAAATGAAATTGAAAATTTAATGAATTGTTATGATTTTCCTAAAATAAGTCTTGAATTAATTGATGATTTTTTAAATATTACAGCCTCAATCGGTCTAAGTTTTGATGAATATTTATCAAATTGTTTAGTTTTTGATTATATGGGATATTTAATCCCTATAAATAGGGTATGGCCTGATTCATGGAAACCAGGTCCTGATATTGAATATAAAATAACAGGATCAAACAAACCAATTTTTTATACACAATGTTTTTTAAAAAATATAAACGGTGTTATATTTAGCCAAACAAAAAAATCTGATAAAATATATAAAACTGAAATTGAAGGTAACTATTCAATTGATCAATTGAATAGTATATTACCTTCAAATATCAAATTACTAAATGATAATAATTTTATTAAATTAACTTCAAAAAATACTTGTTTGATAGACGAAAATTTAAAATTAAGTTTAGGGATTGATAATAATTTTTTATATAAACATGTAGGAGATTCTGAAAAATTAGATAATAATATAAATAAACAATTATTAGAAGTACATTGCAACATAATTGAAAAGTCTGTTTCATCTATTGATGAAAAAGTTATTGAAGAGCAACTTTTGTTTGTTTTTTATTATGATTCAAATAATCTTTTTATAAGATGTAATCCAATAATGTACAGACAATTTAATGTAAGAACAATTCAAAAGATAAATATATATATTCTTGATCAAAATGGTGATATTGTTAATTTTGGTGATGATTTTATTGTTTATCTTGATCTAATTGAAGAAAAACAAAATAAATATTAAAATTATTTTTCAATAGAAATATTTCTATTGAAAACACAAAAATGTATTACAGAAAGAGGTGGAGTACTATTATTGTTGTCAGAAAGACATCAAAATAATTCTCCTAAAAGAAGTGTAAATCTATTATCTAATTTAATCAGTAAAAGATTCTTCAATTGTTCCTTTTTCAATATCAAATAAAAATTCATCATTTCTAACGAAAAATACATAGCAAATTGTACTTTTAGGTAAATCTTCATTGAAATCCACATGTAAAATAATATTTTGTTTAGTTGCAGAAATATTTGTTGGTTGTCTAGTCATGTTTACAAGATATATTGTTCTAAATGTTTTAAAATCGTTTGGATCATTATACATCAAAGGAATTTCTTGATGAGTTTTATGAAAAGTTTTTTTATAATCCATCAAACTATCATAAGCCTCACAATATTTTTCATTCTTAAAATCTAGATCTTGAGTTTCTTCAGGATAACGTCTTCCATTTATTTCAAACCTAAAATTTTTCACATTACAATGATCAAATTCACAAGGATCATGTTCTTGAGTATTTAACTTGTTTGTTTGAAATACCACACCCGCAAACAAAGGACTATTAAGACTTCGATATTGAGTTGTTAAATCGAGTTTTATGGTTTTTCCTGATATATTTCTTTCTTCAATACATTGCCATGATTTAAAATTAAAAATATATTTTTTTTCTTGAGAAATTGTTTTTAAATCATTTAACAATAAAACTTTATACATAGGATTGAATTCTAAAATTGGAATTCTAATTGTAAATTCATCAATAATAATTTTTCCATCTTCTGTTCCTATAACAACTTTTTTTAACAATGCATCATCATCTGTATTTCTCGTAAAAATTATTTTCATATCACCTTGGAAAACAGGATATATTTGGTCTTTAAACCATCCTAATCCGAATTGTGATAATTTACCCATAACATTAAAACGACCTCCACCTTGATATTTGCTTGAAAATCCTGAGTTTATAATTGGTCCGTTTGGATCCACAGAAAAATCTAACACACCTTTAATTGTACTAGCAACTCCTGGATTTTCGATTTCATCCAAGACTTTACCATGTTTTTTAACTTCAATTCTAGTAAATAAAAATGCAGGAAAATTATCAATTAGTTGTATTTTTGATTCTTTAGGATAATCTTTTCCATCTTTTTACAAATATCTACCATAAATATAAAACTTTGCATCTTTAATGCTCAGAAAATCATCCATATTATCTATTCTAAAAATTGTAGTTTTATTAGGTGTATTAAGTTGTGAATTATTCACAGGTAAAAAAGTTTTATATTGAGATCTTTCAATATATTGATCGTATTTTTTAAAAATATTATACATTATTATTTATAATAGCAAATATATATATATATTTTTTTATATAAATGGATAAATTAATGGTAAAAAAATATATTGAAGATGATAGTAAAGAAAAATCTTTATTTGAAATACCTTCACGAGTTTTAGTGGTAGGAGCATCTGGCTGTGGTAAAACAACTTTGTTGTATAATATGATTATAAGTTATTGGATTCCATATAAAAATCTATATATTTTTACAAAAAATATTGATCAGCCAGTTTATAAAAAATTTAAAAAAATATTTGATGGAATATCTTCTATAAACATTCATTTTTCTGATGGTGATATAATATCTGTTGATGATTGTGAACCTAATAGTGTAGTGGTTATTGATGATTTTCTTTTAGAAGATCAAAAGTAAATAATGGAATATTTTATAAGATCAAGATCAAAGAATATTAGTGTTATTTATTTAACACAAAGCTATACTTCAGTAGATATAAAAACAATAAGAAATAATTTAACTGTTATAATTGTTTTTAATCAGTCAAATTATTATATTGAAAAAATATGGTCCGATTTTATTAGCAAAATTATACCATTAGACAAATTTAAAGACATTTTTAGAACTTATTGTAAAACATATGATAAAAAAAATAAAATAAAAACATATGGTTTCATAACAATAGACATAATAAAAAATTTTATCTATGACAATAAAGGTAATGATATTTTAAGAATTGATGAACGATGAAAATTATTTTTTATATAATAAATGGATATCAAACAAATTCAAAATGAATTAAAAAATAAAATAAAAAATTATTTTTTATATAATAAATGGATATCAAACAAATTCAAAATGAATTAAAAAATAAAATTAAAAGTAATATAACATTTGAAGACCAAAACAATTCCAAGGTCGGAAATAACTTAGAAAACGAAACAGAAAAAATGAAACAATTAATTCATCTTAGACAAAATTTACAAAAAACTTTTAAAAAATCAGATTTAGAACAATCCGAAAAAAATTTAAATTTTATAAAAAAAGATGAAGATGAAATTAAGATAAAAAAAATAAATAAAAAACAACCAGCAGAGGTACATAAAATAATTAATCTTAAAAAAAATTTACAAAATAACTATAGAAAAACAGTTTTAAACGATAAATATACATCAGAAGAAAAAGTAAAACATTATGAACCAATATTAAAAGCCTTATCAAATGTTGAATCATCTGTTAATGATGTTAAAGAGGTTGCTATTAAAACCGATAATGATATTCAAAAGATGATAATACCTACTCCTTATAAACCTCGTAATCCAGAATTATTACGACTAACAGAAGATCAAGATAATATGAAAACACCTAAAAGTTCTCCACGAATAACAACAAATAAATCTCCTATGCCTAAAAATATAATAATATTAGGTGAAAATGCGCAAAAATATTTACCAACTTTACCAAATGAAGCTAAAGGTGTTAATCCATTTGGAATATATCATATAAGTAAAACTGATGAATTCATGATCGGAAAATACCCTATAATATTTGACTTTTATGATATAATTTTAAATGGAAAAAAACATATACTAACCCCAGGTATGTGGAGCTTATTAACTCATACAGATGTTACAAAACCAGAATTTTATACAAAAGAAGATTTTGAAAATTATGAAAAAATATTAATTGAAACAGATTCAATATACCAAAATAATGATATTAACACAGGAAAACCTAAATCAAGTGGAAGTGCTAAATATAATGAAATGATTAAACATATTTGGGAAAAAATTAAACTAACATCAACAAAAACTAAAGAAAGTAAACCAAAAACATCAAAAAAAGATAAATCACCAACACTGAAAGAATCACAAAGTTTACCCAAAGGAGAAGGTTTAATAAAATATACAAATAATCCTATTGAATTTATTTATATCGATAATATAATAAAAATAATTGACAGACTATATTTTATATTAGCAGAAGAAATAGCGGGAAATTATGATTTTCATAATGAAAAACTTGGTATTGTTCATTTGTTTAAATGAAACATGGAAACACTGATTGATACTCCCAAAAAAGGTGTTGAATATTTACTACAATCTTTGTTAAATTTACCAAAAGAAACAACAAATAAGTTAGAATATAATATTAAACAATTAATTGACAGACTACATGTTATATCATCTGCAGAAAGATCGGGAAAAAACACTTATCATGATGAAAAACTTGAAATTCTTAATTTTTGTATTAAAAAAATAGAAAAGATAATTGATATTCCCGTTAAAGGTGTAGAATACTTAATGTCGTATATTTCACATTTACCAAAGGATATTATAAAAGGTTCAGGGTTTTTTAATGATTTTTTAAATTGTTCAAAATTACCTCCGATACATTGGCCTGGATATAATTATCTAGGACCATTTACAAATTTAGATGAAAATATTCCCCCGATTAACATGTTAGACGAATATGCAAGAGAACATGATTATTTTTATAAAGATCATAAAGATACTAAAACAAGACATATCGCTGATAAAAATTTACAACAAAAAGCAATGGAAAGATTTTATGCTTCTGATAGTTCTTTGAATGAAAAAATTGATGCTTTGACAACTGCAAATGTAATGAAAACAAAAAGATATTTAGGAATGAATTTAATATTTGAATAAAATTTAATATTTTGTATAATAAAATGCATTTTAAATTAACTGAAAACCATAAAAAAAAGTTGGCTGAAGCTCATAAAAAAAATTCTAATGCAACAATTCATATTGCTAGTGATAAAATATATAAAGGAGAAAATAAATATTATTTAGATCAAAATCAAATAGATAAATTAAAAAATGCCAAGAAAAAAAATTCTGGAGTAAGGTTGGAGATTACACCGAAGCAAATTAAAGGTGGATTTTTACCATTAATTTTACCTTTTCTAGAAGCTGCAGCAGTAACTACTCCAGCTTTAATTGCATTGTATGATAGTTATAAAGATAGTAAACATAAGAAAAAAATAGAAGAGGAAATAATTCGACACAATAAAGAAATGGAAAAAAATAAAGGTTCTGGATTGAAGACAAATAAAAAAAAAAATCGAAAAAATGATTAATTTCGATATATCAACATTTAGAAAAAACATTAAAAATTATCCAGGTTGTTATACAACTTTTTGGAATAAAGTTAAAAATATAAATATCGAACCGTTAAGTAATTTTGATATAATAAAATTTGGAAATAATATAAAAAATTTTAGAGGTTGTTTCATGATAAATGAATTACCTGAAAAACCTTGGTTAAATGAATGTGAGATATTTAATTTAAATAATTCTACTCAAAATGGTTCTCATTGGGTTGCATGGAAAAAAATAAAAAATTATAAAATATATTTTGATTCATTTTCGAGTACTCCTCCTCCTGAAATTTTAAATTATTTAGGTGATGATAATCTGTGGTATAACAATGACAAGTTTCAAAACTATGATGATCCTCCTATATGTGGATATTTATGTTTAGAATTTATTGACAATTATAAAAAATTTATTTAAATATAATATATTAAGATATTTTTAATAGAAATATTTCTATTAAAAAAATGATGATTATTAAAATGTTACACATACTTAAAATAATTGTATTTCACGTTCTTTGATTTGATTTTCTAACAGTTTAAAAATGCACAATCGTTATATTTTCCATTTCTATTATTTATATCACATTTCAATATTTTCTAATATTGAAATGTTGCATTTCAATTTTAATTATTAATATCATAAGTTTTGCGAAAAATATTTTAATAATTATTGCATTTCAATTGTCTGATCTTTTTGCACATTGTTTTCTTTGTGATCTTTTACTGATAAAATAAAAGTGCGCCAGGAATGGTATATATATACTACTTATACAAATCAAGTTTTTATAATTTGATATAAATAATATAATATATAGGTACCTAGTCTAGTGCTGAGCATTATTTCGGATCAATCTGTTTTATCCGGATTCACGGATCCAATCCGTTGATTCGGATTTTGGATTCAATCCGTTGATCCAGATTTCGGATTCAATCCCTTGATTCGGATTTCGAATTCAATCCGGCTTCATTGTTTTTGAGATGATCAGCTATTTTTTCATTATTATCAACCTAAATAATACGAATTACGATCTCAGATCTATTGACAATCGATTCAATGTTATAAGACCCCTAATAGCAAATACACCAGGATTTTCGAATTTTTCACAATTTATTATTAGACATCTACCTAAACAGTAGGAGCTAGGATTTAGAAAGTAACGAGTTGGTATTTACTATTTTAATTAATAAAAAATGAATTTTTTATGTGAGTGTATATAGTATGTACGCAATTCATATCTACCATCATGCGGTTTTGAAATATAAAGCAAAGGTGTTTGGGTTTATTTTATTGATTTTTTCTAATAAATTAATATTTTTTTTTTCATTTTTCAATAGTTACTTTTAAAAAGTATATGTATGTCTCACCTTGTAATATAGATAATATGTAATATGGATTTTTAATCAAAACTATTAGGAGGTCCCAAACGAAATTTCCAAGAGGTATCCTACAACTTGTGAAAAAATTTAAAAAACATTGGCAATGAAATAAAAAAAAAAAACAAAATATAAAGCAAAAATAATATGTAGTATGTTTTATGTACACCAAGACTAAATTATGATACCGAGTTTAGGTTTGAAATTAACAATATATTGTTATACATTTAATATTTATTATTTATTACAACAGTCAACAAAACAATAACAAATAAATAAATAATAAATAATATATAAACTATAATTTTGCATTATGGGAAAGAAATATTAGCCATTTTGCTGTTTCACCAGCTAGACAATTTCTTTTTGAGGAAATAGTTTCCTGCAGTGGAAAAAGCTCTTTCTGACGGAGTAGATGTTGATGGAATACATACAATTTTTTAGCAAGTTTCGAAATCATTGGGTATCTTTTACTATTTTCAGCCCACCGTGTTAATGGACAAGCATTTTTGTTGATACTATTTTCTTTTAAGTATTTTTCCAGCTCGTTTTGTTGATTGACTTCACCATTATCATTTTGAGGGAATAAAATATCTAAAGTAGATACCATAGAGTTTGGCCGATTTATAGAATTATTAACTGAAGAATCTTCAGAATTAAATTGATGCATAATAAAATCTTTTAATGTAATTCAAATATCACTATTATCATCAAAAAATTTTTTAAAACGTGGGTTTTTTTTCTGGCATTTTTAATTTTTTCTGTTTGGAGCCATTGCAGTAACGGCATTCTTAATATTTACCTACCGCATTGTCATGCACAATACATATAGTTTTTGTATCAATTTTCCATTCTCTCATAATATTAACTAATTTGTCTTTTAAATTTATGCTGGTATGCCGCTCATCCATTAATTTTGTTGTAATAATATAATTGACTATTTTCCAATTTTTAGTTATGCCGTGTGCAGTAACTGATATGCAAGATTCCATAGCTTTACTTGTCCAAATGTAGTAATTCCTGGTAAAGTCTACGTTCGATGAATATAAGAAGGAAAGATAATTTATTAAATAACATTTTTAGCGGCTCAATGTTTTGAGCAAGAAGGTATGTTATCTAAGCAAATAACAATAGACGATGGTGGGGACACGTATAAACTTGGACTTTATAAATCTGGACCGTAACAACCCAGACTGTACATATCTGGACCGTACAAAGCTGGACCATACATATCAGGAACGTATATATCTCCGTATATATATTTCTGGACCGTAGAATTCTGGACTTACATAATACCACATATTTCTGTTTAAGGGGCATGAGTGGCAATCCATTTGGCAGGTTATAATTTTCTTATATTTTAATTTGGTTCAAATTGTTTAAAAAGTGTTAGTATGGTCTTAAAGACCTTTTTTAATAAAGTGTTGAGTCTCTAACAATTTTGGGGATAAGACTAAAGTTAACTTGGTTCTTTGGCATATTCATTTTTATTTGCCCAAACTGTCAGAATCAAGCTGGAATGACTAAGACTTGTGACAAAACATATAAAAAATTATATAAGAACATTCACTTTATTATTAGGTAATATTTGTTGTATACTTAACTCAAATAACTATTGTTTCACAAATTGTCAGTAGTTTTTATCGAATTTTTAAAAAGTTACCTATGAAGAACCAAGGTGGAATAACAAGTACCTACCTATATGTGTTATGTAATAAACATACGAGGAGAAGAAAAAAAACAAGTTTTCAAGTCTTAGACCAATTTATCAATTATCGGACACTGTTGTAGTTAAGGGAACATCTATAATACATTTCGTAAATAAAATAAATCCTGAGATAGGAATATTTGAAATTTTTATATCAGTATTGCTACTCGAAGACATTGATACTTTAAAAAAAAAACATGACTTGCTAAAACTGGTAAAAGTGACAAATTAATAAAACCAATGTACCTATATAACCATATAAAATCAATGTAGGTAATATAAAAACATTTATTTATGATCATACCTGCAGGCAGAGACGCCCGCTGAAATATAGCTCAGGGGAGGGGGGGAACTGCAAGTACCTAAATACTTATGGGAAGATTTACCGCAACATCTTTCATCTACTTATACTTTGTCATTAATAATTTTTTAAAAGCAAAACTAATTTAAGTTAATATAAAGTTACACTATTAGTTCTAATATTTATAAGAAAAACAATAAAGTTTAAACAAAAAACAACTTTATTTGATTGAATTTACATATTACATCATATTTTATTATTTTATTCAAAAAGTAATAACAATCTCGTTTTGTTTGAAGCAAATAAATTAATTGAATCATCAATTTGTTGATTAAAAAATTGTATTTTAAATCAATTTATAATTGATTTAAAAATTACCGATAAATGTACCTAATAATAATAATGTAATAATGTCTGTCAAAACTCAAAAGGTTTCAATTTCTGTTGACAACGGGCTGCTTTTATAATTTATAATCGCGTATGCTTTCCAAGTTTTTTGATTTTATTATTATGTTTTTCATACACGATTCATATATAATATAATAATAGGGCGTAGCCAATTCGGCTCCCGTTTTTCAAAAAGGTCAATTCCCAAACGGCTCCGGTTTTTACAATACAAATTCCTTCCCACTTCATATAGACATATATAAATATTATAAATAAATCAGCAGTATCATTAGGTGATCTACTGATCTATGCGTGTGCCCCAAAAAACGGGGGCCACTTTACCACTCATTACCATGAAAATATTTTTCAATTCTGTTTGCGGGACATTAAACTAGACTAATGGATCATAAATTTCTATGACTTACAATTTTTTTAACTCATGTATCTTGCGCATGCGCAATAAAACTTACATTTTTTTTTAATGGCAACCTGTAATTTGAATATCATATTAGGGTTTATCGATTTTTTTCAAGCCATTTTGATGTGTCAACTTGTGTCCTAAACCCAAAATTGACTAAACTAGAGCTATGGAGAATTTAAAAAATTAAAAATTAAATTAATTTAATTTTTTTTTCTAACTGTAGTGCGTACTTATTTTTTTTTTTAAACACCATGCAACAAACAATCAAAATTATTATTATTAAATTAATTAACTATTTACTATTTATGAATTATTATCTTATTTTATTATTACACATTATGAAATTGCATAATATGGTCTTAATTGGTCGAGACCAAAAAAGAAGAAGTGTATTTTTGTTTCCATCAGAATTACCTATAATTAAGTATCTATTAAAATAATAATGAGCATTGGTATTTCTATTTTTGTTATTTACCTACCTATACCTATTAAAATGTGGAACTTATTATAAATTTAATTTTTTAATTTTTCAAATTCTCCATAGCTCTAGTTTAGTCAATTTTGGGTTTAGGACACAAGTTGATACATCAAAATGGCTTGAAAAAAATCGATTAACTCGAATATGATATTCAAATTACAGGTTGCCATTAAAAAAAAATGTAAGTTTTATTGCGCATGCGCAAGATACATGAGTTAAAAAAATTGTAAGTCATAGAAATTTAAGTCTAGTTTAATGCCTCGCAAACAGAATTGAAAAATATTTTCATGGTAATGAGTGGTAAAGTGGCCCCTGTTTTTTTGGGACACACGGTATATTCCAATTAAAATATATTGTTTATTATAGTATTGAAAATTAATTTCTATTGAGTTAAAAATGTTACAATTTATATACATATTATGTAAAGATTTATATTTATATATTATATTTATTTAATTGTATGGATAGGTACCGTAGTCCCTTTATAATCGCGGGTTTTCTGGGGATCAGTCGTAATCGATCGATAAGATCGAGAACGACCGATCGCCGCCCGTGCCAGACCGGTATCACACTATTTTATTATTATTTTTGTCTTTTTTCGCCATATATGCAGTATACTAGTATTTAGTACTTTAGTAGTTCAGTTGTAACTGTTGGACGGAACGCCTGCCGACGGCGGTGAATATCGTGCCAGACGCAACTTATTAAAAATTAAAATACAAGAATGATTTAAATAAAATATTGTGTTTTATTCATTAAAGAAACATCAAACCCTTTTGGTTGGTTTAAATGGGATATAATCCCTTACACATAATTATCACATATATTTATTATACATAATATCTGTGTTTGAGGCACGGAGTCACGGACTAATAGATAGTAATAATTATATTATAATCTTAGTCCGTGATTTGAGGTTATGTTCAATTTTCAATTCATACTACTGTGGCGTACGGGCGATGTGTGAGTGGTTTAAGATAGTTTTTAATACTATTTATAGAAATCTGATAAGATAATAGTTACAATATCACTCAGTACTCAGACAAAAATAAAACATACATATTAATAAATTAGTATTAATATCTATAGTTTCAAGTTTGTATAATATATTAATATCCATACAATATAGATTATAGACTTTTGGTGAGTTGAAATTTAATATTTTATCTTTAAATTGTTTCAATCATCATAGCGCATCAAGGGTACATTTATGTAAAAAATGGCTCAAAAAGAAACAATACCAAGTAAGTATAGTTTTTATTACATAGTACATAGGTACTTCATACTACATAGGAGTTGTCAATAAAGTAAACACAAAAATAATCTTCACCCAGAATAATAGACTCATTGTAACATTAATTGTAAAAATGGTGATACAATTAACGACTAACGAATAAATAACTAGTAGTATTTTGCTATCCTAAGCAATCAGATATACTATTTGGTATATAATATAACATTTTATTGGATCTTCATAAATGCAATGGTTGTCTGATCGTTCGTATTTTCGTTAACGTCGTTATTATTATTATAATGAATTAGTAAATTTTGTTTTCTTATATTTTTATGCTTAAATAAATATAAAATAAAAGAAAATTAATTTAAATCAGAAATGTTGGTTAGATAATCAATTGTTAATAGTTTGATTGCATATCATTTAACAATAACTAGGGTAATTTAAAACTTCTAGGGATTATATTTCAAAAATCTGTTTTTCTAAATTTAAATAAAATAATACATTTATCACTTTCTGTTTCAACAAGTTTCACATCTAGTGATGTTATATGATAATATTTTCAGCAATGTCAACTACTCAACTATATTACTAAATCAGTTCTCTAAGTTGTCTATCATGTTCTTAGGCTATTCTATATGTTTTTTATTTATTTAATTATTAATTTTATGGATACTAAATTGGATATAAAATACATTTATACATGGACCCAATTAATAAATAAATTCTCATTTAATCAAATTTGCAATACTGTGTTATAGATGAAATTTCTACATAAACCAAATATTAGTGGCAATTATTATTTAATTGTCTTCAATAATATGTTTAAATATTATTTTAATGTATAAATCAATTAATATACATCTTTATATCTTACAATGGTTTATAAAAATATAGAATTAATGTTTTAGTATTTTCTAATAACTAGGAATTATCATTGATTATAATCATTAGATACCTATATACCATCAAACATGTTTAAATATGTTTATTTAAATGCAATAAATAAATTTAACTTTTATATGATAAACTTATAAATTATAATTTTTAACTATAGGTCATCTATATCATCCGACTACAAAAACGGCTCACCGCGCCCAAAAACTTAGTGTCCGTTCCGAAAAACTCAAATTTTGAACTTTCGTCTTTCGAAGCCCCATTTGTTATTTGAAACGAACCGTTTAATTTAGTATAAGTGACAAGAATTCTGAAAAAGAAAATTTGAGCTCCAAAACTGTTAGAGACTCGACCCTTTATTAACAAAGGTCTTTAAGACCATACTAACACTTTTTAAACAATTTGAACCAAATTAAAATATAAGAAAATTATAACCTGCCAAATGGATTACCACTCATGCCCCTTAAACAGAAATATTTGGTATTATGTAAGTCCAGAATTCTACGGTCCAGAAATGTATGGTCCAGGTTTGTACGATCCAGATTTGTAAGGTCCAAAATTATACGGTCCAGATATGTACGTTCCTGATATGTATGGTCCAGGTTTGTACAGTCCAGAATTCTACGGTCCAAAATTATACGGTCCAGATATGTACAGTCCGGGTTGTTATGGTCCAGATTTATAAATTCCAGGTTTATACATGGACCCTAATATTGCACACAGGTGATAGAGATGGTACAATTTTATGAATTTTCAACTACAAAATAATTTGCAAATATTCATGATTTTGATATATTATAATTTAATATTAGTTTAAAATAAATTAAATAATTATTTAAGTTTATCATTAAATTTGAATGCATACAAATTACAAATCATATTACAAAGTATACCTAATCAATATTGTAACTTATATAATATGTTGAATACATTAAAATAATTAAATTTATGGGCCATATTGGTAATATCAATACACCCTAATAAAATAGTTACCTTTTTTTTTTGGTTTATCACGAGAAAGTCCATCACTTAATTACACACGCGATAATAGAAATAACCCATATGAAGAATTTTTATAAGTATATATTTATGTATTTCTTTAATAATTATAATAGAGGGCATACTATCAAGACACACTACTATAAACGCTAAGCGAATGCAAAGCATCGAAAATGTCGTTCTCGTTAACATACCGCGAGAATAGATTAATAGAAGATAGACTTTATGGATCACAAAAAAAAAAAATTATTATAACCATTTCAATTAAATTATGTATCATTATTATACAAAAACGTTGTTTCATACAAGTTAGGTAGATATATATAGTAAAAAATAAGACTACCTATATAATATAATAATATTATTAATTTATTAATTCCACAAACAATAAATAAGATACGTTTTTGTCAATTTTATTAACATTTGTAGGTAATTTATTGAGTTCTATCCTACCAAATCACGACTTTTGCACAATAGAGTTTATATTTTAGATTCTGAACGAAGTGATGAATGTATTGATTTTACAATGATGTGTATGTTTTTTTTTTTTTATAGTTTACGTTAATCGAATTATAAAACAAAATGTTAATATTAGCATCGGACTTGATAAAACTGATCAAATTAAACGCGTTATTGTACTAAACATATATGTATATATATATATCACATCATTATTAATAAAAATAAATATTTTAATACCCGCCTGGAAATAGTGTTAATAAATTATAAAAGAATTCATACAAAAAACATTTTTATCTAGTTCGTTGACATCACTATGATGAAGACAATTACTAAAAAGCAAAATTTATTTTTAGAATCACAATTTTGTGTTTTTTTTTCTTATCTTGTATAGGTAGCCAACAGTCAAAACATAGAAATATCATATTGATTTGCAACCAGATTTTTTTAATTTGTCACAAATAGTTATATCAATTTTTATGTGCATTTTTTTGTGTCGATATTATAAATCATAATACTTCTATATACTTACTTAAAATTGTATTTTATTCCAATTTTATTAAATTCATACAGTTTTTAAAATTTTATAATGGATTTTGAGGGATTTCATTACAAAATAAATAAAACACGAGGTGGTGAATGGTAAGTAACTTTATTTTCTATTAATATTTAAAATATACAATCGTTAAACAAAGACATAATAATATGGAATACATGAATAGTTAACATACCTACTGGCTACTTATTGCAGTTATTACATATGTGCAATCCCAAACGTCTACTGTAAAGGTACAGCTGTTCAGGCAGAAGATGGTACCATAAAACAAAATAAGCCACACACACATGAACCACATGATGAACTGTTCAACAAGCAGTAGGTGAAAAATATTTTTAGAAGTAGACTATATGAAAGATCAAGTACAGAAACTTTAGGACTAAGATCAATTTATGATGAAGAATCAATTAGGTAAGAACAATTTCATCAATTAATTTCCTCAAGAATGAATGATTTGGTTATTATCAGAGAAATTAGATAGATAAAGTAAATTATATTTATTCAACTTATTAATATTAATATTTTTTTATATTGGCTTTTTATAATAAACTTTATCACTTTATATTTGAATTGTTTAATTGGTACCTATATGAATAGAGGATAAAAAAACCAATTAACCTGAATTTTAATTATTCAAGGTTAAAAAATACTTAGTATAAAATGTTGTTTTAGAAACGTTAAATGTATGGAAATATATTATTTTTTTTTATTACTATTGATAAATTTAATAATATTTTGAATTATTGTTGAGTGACAAAAATAATTTTGTGATGCTAGTCTTATCTTTTGTTATTCTCTTATAGGTTAATGATTAAATTATAATAAAATAAAATTTAATTGTTTTAATTATTTTCAAATATTTTTTCATGATTTAATTAATTGTTTTAAACAAATTATTTTTCAATGAAATTATACTAATATGGATATTAAAAGAAATATTTTTATTGATTTTCAAAGATAAAAACATCAAATTCAAAAATTCTTAGTAGGTACCTATATAATATGTAGTCCCTAATTTATTTTAATAATTTATAAAGTTTTACATTTTAATAACTAGCTCAGTCATGAGAATATAAATTTATTTTTATTATACCTAATAGCTTGCTGTTACAAAGCAGTATTTTACTTAATATTTAAAAAAATGTAATAAATAGTGAAAAAAAAATGATTTATGTTTTAATAATTTGGTTGGGTTATGACAATTCAAAAACCAAGGTAAATTTAAATGTTGCATAATTTCTTACCAATATATGTCATTTAAAATAATAAAATATTATTTTAAATTATAACATATGATAAAATTTTAAAAAATGTGATATTATGTAAACATTATTATTCATTAGTCTAGTAGTCTACTATACAATATATATTCCAGAATAATTTATTTAGCATTATTTTTTTGGAAAGTTATGGTATATATTATAATATTATTTTAAGTTAAGACACTGTTGCAGTAATCCTGGTATTTTCTGTAATACTGTATTCTGAATACCTAAATTAGATATTAACTATATGTTACTGAAAATATCAATATTAAAAAAAAAAAAACATTTAATCATCTATGAACAAACAATTATAATAATATATACCTTATTAAATTTCACAGAAATTCACGTGCAGCCATTCTCTATAGTTGGCCAACGTCAGAATCCTCTATGCGTCATGCAAGAAGGCAAACACATCCACCATTACCATCAACATTGCGTGAATTAAGTGAATATTTAGATTTAAATACAGAAAGGTAACCACTAAACAAAAATTCATTAAAACTTGGAATTTTGTCAGTGTATGTGACTATTGATACTTACTGTTTACAGGTATCAATGTAACTCTGCGTTTTATCAAGAGTGGATTGTTGATAATGCTGGAAAATACGGCATCATGTTTGCATGTCATGAACTGATTAGTGCTGTGGTTCATCAAGGAGCTACAGAACTTCATGCAGATGCCACATTCAAGGTGGTCCCATCTACACCTTATTGCCGACAACTTTTTATTATACACCTAATTTTACAAAATCACGTAAGCTATAATATATAATTATTTTCAAGTATCAAGTTTAAAAATACTAAAATTATATATATACCTATATATATTTTAGTCTATACCTATATGCTATGTGCTTATGGAAGCAAAAACAGAGGCTTCTTATAAGGTGATGGAAAGGTTCAAAATTAGATTTCCAGAAGTTAGGCCATTGACTATTATTGATACAATATATATATATATTAAGATATAATTTTAGATATAAAAATACAAAATTTTTTAGGAATTTTCAAATACAAAATTACTAATACATTTTCACAATTTTCAAAATATTTTGCTATTTTTTCAAATTATATTAATATTGTATTAAATTTTAAAGTAAATAATAATACATTCACAGAATGTACCGAAATTGTTATAGCACAAAATTAAATTCGTGTCTTTTTAATCCGTGACATTTTTATCCCGTGGATTTTTTACCCCAAACCTTTTTTATACTTGGTTTTTTTTGTCCACGATTTTTTTTCCGGTGGATTTTTTATCCTAGATTCTTTCTGATCCTGATGCACTCACATGTTATACATTCATCTATGATCTCACGTTTTTAACGTATACAGTTGTTTGTTAAACAATTATCAGTTATTTTAATATAAGTATGTAATAAACCTGAGAATTAGGCACTTAAAGAGATACTCAAAAACAGTTTCCGAGCGACGAGAATATTTTGAGGGAGTATTTAATGAAAGCAAATTCCAGTGCTCGAAATGGACCGGAACGCACCGGAACGGCGTTCCGGTTCGTAAAATAAACTTTGCATCCGTTCCCGTTGGTTAAAATTAAAATTTAAGAGTTCCGTTTCGTAATAATTCACAGTATCACAATTTCGAGGATTAAAATTATAAAATTTCCTTTCGACAAAATATAAAATTAATATAGGTAATATACTTAATAATTAATATAGAGAGAATGTGTCGCCACTTTCAATTAAATAAAGAAAATGATATTGTTCGGGGTTTTCAAATATTCAAATTGGAAGGAGGAAAAGAAGGTGTTCCAGACGACTTACAAATACTTTTTAAAACCGTAGCGACTATTCCGATATCTACAAGTGAGTGCGAGCGAAATTTTAGCTCAATGAATGAAATTATAACACCTCTCAGATCTTCATTAAATATTAGTACAGTCTCTGCACTTTTATTTATTAATTGTGTTGGCCCTCCACTCACTGAATTTCGTCCTGAAAAATATGTACGGTCATGGTTAGCCAAAGGTGGACATTCTGCTGATGACAATGCAAGTCGCAAACGTGACAAAAAAATTGACGACAAATATTCAGCATTATGGAAATTATTATAAACTATGTATTCAATTTGAATTGTAAATTTTTTAAGCTTAAAATTACTTAAAATAATTAAAATTAAAAATTAATATTATAATGCTCATATTAATTTTTTAAACGTTCCGGTTCGTAAAATTTTTCATTTCGAGCACTGGCAAATTCGTAAAATAAACAAATTTTTTGACAAAAGACAAAAGTGTCGATTCATTTAAATAATTAAATTAATTTATACATTACACAAAAAGGACATTTTTAAACATGTTTAATATTCACTATATAGTTTTTAATTTAAATTAAATAAATTTCTTAAAATAATCATAATCACCTACCTAGGTAAAAAAAAAAATTGTTATTAGAATAGCCTTTTTCGATAAATGGAGAGTAAAAAAAAATTTAATTTGAACCAGTAGTTCATGAGATAAGAACGTTCAAACATTTTTTACTCTTCAGCAATATAATATTAATATAGATAATAAATATTTGTATTTTACGGTAACACAACATAAGTATAAATTCATCACTTTAAATATGTATGATTGTTTTTTATCCTTATAATAATGCTTACTAAGATATCTGTTTTTAATGAACTTATCAAATCAGATAAAGTATATATTTTAGACTTGAAAATGCACGTTCAATGGATATCTGCAATACAAAAAACTTATAAAAATAACACAGGCAAGGCACGCTTTAATTTTAGACAGCTTAAAATATATTAAATAAACAATGAGTTGCATGAGAGATATTATGTTATTTTCTTAAATATTATAGAAAAAATGAATTAGCATAATTGGACAGAATCAATATTGAGTATAACTAAAATTGCAAATGTTATTTTTGAAATAAATGTTTAATTTTATTAGATTTTTTGGTTGTTGTATGGTTCCCTGTCATTTGTCAACACATATTTAGCTGTAGAGATATACAGCTCACAAGTGATAATACGACAACGAGCAACTTAAATTGAATTAATTTTGAATTTTGTTTGACAAATTGATTTGGTATTTACTTTTGTGTCATAAATAAATAATATTTTTTTTAGCATTGTACATTTAACTCATAGTTTGAAAGTGCCCATAAATATAATGATACATATTTACTATGTTTTATTACATT
This sequence comes from Diuraphis noxia, assembly GCF_037042655.1. Classification (NCBI taxonomy): domain Eukaryota; kingdom Metazoa; phylum Arthropoda; class Insecta; order Hemiptera; family Aphididae; genus Diuraphis; species Diuraphis noxia. The sequence continues at coordinate 55,270,898 of NW_028301711.1, forward strand.
ATTTTAATAGATATAAGATTGAAATAATTAACTCCTATTTTATAAACATCCAGATTACTTTGTATATTTTAAAATGTATAATTTTTGTCAAATGTTATTCAAATATATCACGAATACATGTAAAAAAAAATACTTTTATGATTCTTTAGTTCTTAAATGTTACGTGGTCATAATCATGTATAAAGGTGAATAGTTATACATAATCATAACTCGAGAATTAAAATATTGAATGACTTATACAACAATTATTAATTTTAAAAGTGTTGATACATATTAATATATTACATGATATGTGCAATGAGTAAAATCACTTAAAAAAGTCACTATGAGATTTTATTTAATGCAAAATCCAAAATCAAAATAAAATATCAGCAAATTGATCATAAAATAGTTTAGTAATGTATATTCTTATTAAATATCATAAACTTCATTTATTTTTATTTTAACATTTAAGGATTAACTAATATTATTATTAAGTTTTAAAATGCAGTGAATTGTATAAAATTATGCTGTATAACATTCATAATGGTATGTTTCTAACGATCTTAGATCCCTCCAAGTTGCTACATATCCTTTACGCACTATTTTTCCACACGTTTTGCATGTCGAACTGAATAACACCAAATAACTATTGAGCCAAGTCTGTAAACAAAATAAAGATATAATTTATTATTTTGATGTTTTTAATTAAAAATAATTTTTGTTTAAAACTACCATAAATGATCGAACTGCAAAATCTGGCAATGTTGGTGAATAAAAATGTGCAGCAGCTAAATTAGCATGATCAGTTACTTCACGAAAAACATGATATCTCGAATCTTTCCAAAACTCTTGTTGTAAATTATTAGGATCAATAGGCTCATCATATCCTTTAATATTAACCAATTCAATCCTAAGTCCTTTAAATGATATAACGGCTTGTAAAATTTTACTTAAACCAACCTAAATATAAACAAAAATTTAATTAGTTTTTAGTTTTGAACATGTTTTACTTTTTAAGAAAATATTACATAAAATTACTAATCTAAATTCTAAGTAATTAATACTTAATATGGAATAAATTCAATTATTTAGTACTAATGCTAGTTTTTTAATTAAATTTTTTAAATGTTTGTTTTAGACACTAAATTTAAATATTCTTGAAAAAATCGTCTCTTTTTTATACATGTAAAATTATATGGAAAACTATAGTGGTCTCAATAAAAATTGCATAAGAAAAATCATTTTTTATTGTTACACTAAATGTGTGAGAAAAATTAGATTTTGATCGTTGGACTTGCTAAGTAACATTATGTTACTTATACATAATAACATTGTGATAAAATTTTAACCAACATTAATATCTGTTTTAAGTTTCCCAAATCTTATTTTTACTTACACACATTATTTGATGAATAATTTTAAAAAATAATTTAATATATTTCATTGAGATTACAATGGTTTTTTGGAGTAACTTATATTTTTTTTGTGAAACATTCATTAAGGTTAAATTAAATGCCAAGACACAGTGCCTTAAAATATATATATTAAAAAAAAAAAACAATCACTAAACTGCATTTTTTCAATAACATTGTCAACAATCTTAATGATATATAATATTTATTTGTTGTGTTTTACTTAAATAGTGAAGTATATAGATAATATTGAAACAAAATTACCAATAGAATAACATTTGATGCACTGGGCCTTGTTATTGTAATACTCATGTCAGGAAACATCCGATTAATATTAGTTAGTAATACATCAACAGCTCTAAAAATAATTATTAGACAACTTATTAATTAAACTAAACACAAATTATTATAAATCAATAGAATATAACAAGACATTTACTGTGGTGATATATTGTGCAAACTAGACTGTTGTTTTTTTTTATTTGTACTGGAGTTGTAAAAGGATTTTTTTAAAGAATTTTGACTTAAAATTTGTACAGCGTTTGAACTTAACTTATGTACCTGAAATCATATAACTTGGTCAATTAAACATAAAATAATGTACCTATGGTTGATTAAAATTAAAATTAAATTAAACTATGATTAACTAAAATTTGTATTACTTTGTCAAGCCATTTATGAGAAGACACGAGAGGAATGTACAATGCTTGTCGATCGGATGTGCTTTCTTGCGTTAAAAATGATGTGTTATATAATGACATAGCACCTGGAGGACTAGACAAGGACCCAACAACTTGCTCAAGATCCCTAAAAATTACAATTTATACACATTCATTTAAATTTGAGTGAATTAAATTGTAGCAATTATTAAAAATGTACTTTAAATGAACCAAACCTCATACGGAGTCCGAGTTTTCCTATCATTTCATTCATAGAATGCAAATAACGATTATTTTTTGAGTCTGTTTGTGAACCATCATCTTTTACTCCTTCATGAATTCCAATAAAAAGCTGCATTAGCTCACATCTTAATGTCTTAACAGTATTTAAGGCAACTTGCATAGAATTCAACTCCATATTGTTATCTGTGTTATATCATAAAAGCAGATGTATAAGAAAACAGAATATTAAATGGTTTCTTTTGGAGAATACAATAGTATTTAACAAGGTAAAGAAAACTGTACAAGGTACAACTAATTTATCATTAAAAATCAATATTTATTTAACGATTTGAGTAATGAACAATACTACTAAATGCATTATTTTGAAATAAAAACAATTGCCCAAAACCAATATTATCTATAGAGTATTAATTACTTAATTACTAAACAAGTATATATTTTAAATTACAATCAACACGCATTGTAAACAATTCTACAACATTTTTTTGTTGAATCACGATTAACGATAGTGTTGCTTACCGTTGCTTTTAGTGCTTCCAAGTTCTAAGTGATGAATTTGTGTGTTTCGTTGCACGTGGCCAACATAAAAATTAATAACACGACGGATTGTTGTTTACCGAGATTAATGGAATGCGAAATCGTCTTATGACCGAACCTTGTTTGAACCGAAAGATGTGTTTTGATAGGAGAAACACGTGTTTTGTTTGCGTAGACCGTGGAAAGAGGAAATTCGTGGTGACGTTTGTCTTACTTGTGCAGACTCGAAGCCTCGTGACGGAGCGTGGACGCGGTATCCGTTTATCTAAGACGTTGAGATTCACACTGTACTCTACGCAGATCGGTAAACAATATAATATAAAGGCGTTCGAATTACCGTGACGTCGGGGTGTAGATCACGATTTAGGTTTATCCACTGACTATGATAATATAATGGACTGGAGTTGTCACGATCGGTGGGGGACGGCTGCTAAAAGGTTATTCAAGCTGGGCACGGAATGTTTTCAGCGCTACCGGTGATTTTATTTGTCACCACATTTTTCATTCTTGACTGTGAGTACCTATAATATCTTTCATCATGGGGCAGACGACAGCGCAACAAGTCCTGTGGGCCAGTGTTGCCAATCGACACAGGGAGAAACCGACGAGGAGAAGGATTTTGGAGGTAGCCCACCACAGTTTCATAATAATATTACTACCAACTTGTATATTATGTTGTGTGGTGGAGGTATACCAACAATGTTGCTGTGATAGTGATACGCTCATAGAACGTAAGTGAAAATTCTAAGCTTCTATTGCCCTATCAGACACTTGCAGTGGATTGCGTACTACTTACGTGCGTAGGTATAAGTGAAGGAAGGAAATAAAGTTTCGGAACAAATGCAGTTTAGTACCCACGCGATTTTTTCGATTTTTTTTTCTCCAAAATGTGTGTTTTAAAGCACTGAACACAAAAGTCTTATTCCGAAATTCTCGCAAATCATTATTTTGGAAGTTATACCAAAAAAACTATAAAACATTCATTTTTTCAAAAATACGTGATATCTAACAAAAAAACATCAATAAACTACTTTTTGATTTTTTTTTTTTTTTAATTTTTAACAGTTAAATAATAAAATTATCAAGTATAGCGGCTCCCTTCGCCTACCGTCTCCGGTCGCATATATTATATTAATCCGCATTAATTTTATATACCGACATCAATTAAATGTAATGTATAATATATGTGTGTTGTACACATGCTTATAGTTTTTGGTTTTAAAAGTGGTTTTAATATTATCCATCACAATCTTTTACAATTTTAGTTTTAATAAGTAGTACCTAATAGAATAATAATAATGATAAATATGATCATTGATGATTTGCTAGACATTTTGAACAATATTAAAATACATAAGTTAAACGCTGTACTTAACGTCACAATTCTTACAATCATTAGTTATATTTAAAAAAAAAATAATAATTCTAATTAATTAACCAATTTGTGCGTTGACAGCAATACATAGAAATCAAATATAATATTATATATAGGTATACAACGAAATTGAAAATCAATTACAAATATTGGCCATAGTAGGTAGGTATGTGCTTTTGAAATTATAATGATTTGTGTATGAAACTTACTATATTTTAAGATAGCAAAAATTAATTATTTAATCAATTTAAATTTATATATATATGCATGTGTGACATCAGTTAGAAATTCACGATGAATAATAATAAAGACTTATTAAGTGAATTAAAAAATTAATGAATATCACAATTAAAATGGTGTGCATGCCGTGTAGAAATTCTTATGATTAACAGAGTATGATTTAGTCACAAATTAGTAATAAGTATTAATACAATGATGATTTTTTTTATTGTGTTTCTGTTACATTTGCATTGTTGAAATGAGTAATATAAAAGATATTCCTTTTATGTTTTATATATGTGTTTTTCTTCAAGGGTGTTCCTAGTTAATTTTTTTTATATACCTATATAACCGAACCTAACTAATATTACAATTATATACATATAACACATGTCATCATAAGTTCGAACAAATTACTGCTGGTAGTTGTGTAGCCTATAGGTTATTGAATAATACTGAAGACAGCATATTATATGTTTTAAGGAATTGGAATTTATTTAGTGTAACCAATGGCTTATTTTAGGTAAGGGTAGCCTAAAGGTATTGCAATAAAATAAGTAGGTAAGAAAAAAATATGATTTGCCAATTGTACTTATTAATTAAACATAGGTATCAATTAATTTTATTATATTTTAAATTTTGATACATTAAACACAATAAAATTAAAAAAAAGTTATAAAGTAGTAAAATGATACCTATTTATAATATATATATATGTATCATTTATAAATTATAATACATGTTTGCATCCCAACTACATAAAAATGATGATAAATCATACAATATTTTAAGCATAGTTACACCACTTGAGGAATTTAAATTCAATTTATTATCATATATATCACATTATATCTTTTCTTGTTTTGAAAGTTGTTTGAAATATTGCAAAAAATAATATTAATATATATAAGTCAATTGAAAGGTTAGTAAAGAAAATTAACAAATAATAGTAGAATTATGATATGAATTAAAGTAATTAAACTTGGTAATACAATATATTAGTATAATATTACATGTATGCTTTAAGAGATTTAAATTGAGTTTATTGTAGTGTTTCATGTTTACTTATTATTACTGGCATGTATATAACAACATTGTCATAAACAATTGACCCACCAAGCTCCTACTTAAACTCTCATCTATGAGTTAAATGTATTGCAATACACATGAAAAATGTCTATCCGATCTGTGCATTCAAACTACTTATATTTTTATTTATTAAAATGCTGTTTTAATAATAAAATAATATATTAAAAAATTAAATGGTGTGCATTCTCATAACAGTGTGATATACCTACCTATATTTACTGTACATTACATTATAATATACATATTATATAATAAATATAATATTTGCTTAGGTACGTTAATTTAGTAGCAATAACAATATAGGTATATAATTAATATATGACTGTAATGTAAATAATTACATTACATCATTGTTGAGAGCAAAGGATATCATTAAAGTGAGCATAATGTAGCATTATATATATATATATATATATATATATATATATATACATGTATACAGTAGTCACTCTATAGTCCCCTCGATAATTCGAAATGCCTGTCGGTGAGGCACACTCTACAATTAAAATTTTTTTCAACGAACCTCTATAATTCGATTTTCTTTAAACACGATTATGTAAGTTCATATGTATAAAAATTATGTACAATCTTTTTAACGAACTCGTAATAAAAACTAATATTCAAAATAATATTCCAATATCAGGACCTATTGTAAAAGAAAAATCTAAGTTGTTTGCTACCAACTTAAAGAGTTAAAAGAAACAAATTTTTTTATGTCAGGATTACATAAATTTTTTGAGCAATCTGAAATGGACGAAAAAAGATGCGATACAATGTTCAATGGTATCAGTAAGTTAGACAACGCTATGGAACAAATTGTGGCCAACATTTTTTCACAAAAAAAAATAACAGATTTCTTTAATAATACCTATGTAAAATATAATAACATGTATAATAAATAAATATCAATTAATAAGGGTAAAATATATTAATATATTGTATAATAAATAAATATCAATTAATAATTTTTATAATAAGTAAATGTCAAAATAAACGTAGGTACCTAATATATATATGTATTTATTTTTTTATTTTTTTTTTTTAGAACCATATATATATGTATATATATACAATTTTCCACCTATCTTTAATTCAAATTAATTTTTTTCCCACGATTATTCAAACACTCGGTAAATCGAAAACCTCTATAAATTGAATTATTAACTCGGTCCCCTGAATTTCGAATTATCGAGTGACTACTGTAATATCTATTGTCTTTTTAGAAGATTGGTTTAAAACGTTGATATATTAAAAACAATTATAATATATTATATGTATTCTGTTTGTAGGAGGTAGGTTTAAAACGTTGATATAAAATCAATTATTATATAGTAGTAGACTACTACTAGTAGTAGTAGTAGTAATACAAAGAAATATTGAAGAAAAAAATGCCAAAAATACATTTTGCCTGCTTAGGCATGGTCCAAATTTCATCGGAGCGGGATTCGATCAAGCTTTACGATGCCTACCTAATCTACTCGTAGGACTAATAAGTTAAGAAAATTAACAGACAATAGTAGAATTATAATATGAATTGAAGTAATTAAACTTGGTAATACAATATATTAGTATATATAAATATTACATGTATGTTTTAAGAGATTGAAATTGAGTTTATTGTAGTGTTTTTATGTTTACTTATTATTACTTACGTGTATGTAACAATATTGTCATAAACAATTGACACACCAAGCTCCTACTTAAACTCCTATCTATGAGTTAAATGTATTGCAATACACATGAAAAATGTCTATCCAATCGGTGAATTCAAACTACTTATATTTTTAATTATTAAAACAATATTTATGTTGTATTATTATAGTTGTGATAAAACACGATTAATATATTTTTATTATTATTAAAATCATTTTTTTTTATGATAGTAGGAATATAGATGGAATAACTCGGGAAAAGTAATATTTTTAGTTAATAAAGGTATTTGAATAATCATCAATATAATATATCCACGCGCGAAAACACGAAAAGCGATAACGGAAAGAGGGAGATACGGGAGAAAAAGCGCGTCAAGTAGAATAATGTCATGGAAGAAACGCGGAGTACAGGCAGCGCCTCCCGTGGGATTTGTCGATGACCTTAGCGTTTTATTATATAAGACTAGCTGCCATCGGAAACTCGGAGGCCCGTTGGAATCGCTGAAAGTGGATGTCGATTTTGGGGTCAAGTCGTTGGATTTATAAAAGTCGAAAGTTTATGTAGGTGATTGAGGTTAGGATTTGTGATTGTGATAAGAATTGGTGATAAGGCTTGGAGGTTTGGTGGCAATGTTTGAAAGTTTCAGCTTCAAGCAATCCGCTTCGGCCGTTGTGAGTTGGTTGGAAACAATCCCCCAGTGTTTTACCTGTGCTAGAGGTATGTAAAAATGTGTAGACCGATTGTCTAGCTATCAATCATCACCAGTGTAAGTCGATAGCCGATTGGGCAATCCACTCTTGCCTTATTTGGCTATATATGTACTGCCTTCGTTTGTACAGTGATTTAAAAGTATAGAGTCAATAGTTTGGTGTATATATTTGTCTTGCTATCAGTCATCAACGATATAAGTAAATAAATAACCAAAATAATATGGTCAATCGCATGTATTTTTTTACCATGATTCTTTTTGTTTGAGGTTCTACATTATTAATCTAAAAATTTAAATATGACGCCAGGACGATGGAACTTCTTGTCCCTCTTCTCACGACGGTCAATATCTGCCTGAAGTCGCCCGCGAACAGGATCGGTTTACCGCCGAACGGTGTTTGTGATCCCATGACGTCCCCGAGCAAACGATCGACGATCGTGAGCTGTGTTCCCGGCGACATTGGTGATTCATCCCAGACGATGAGTGCCGCCTCGCGTATCCTCTGCGCGCGCAAGGACTGCATGGTGATGTTGGATGTGTCGTCGTCGGTCAGCGTTCCAAACGGCAATCCGAACGTCGAGTGCACAGTCATGCCACCGTCCATTAGCGACGCGGCTGTCCCTGTGTATGCCACACACAATACGGATCGTCCTTGATTGCGGAGCGTCCATATGAGGCAACCGTAAAGCGTCGTCTTACAGGTACCTCCGGGTCCGTCGACGTAGAATGTTTTTGCCACGTCTCGGTTGTCGTAGACTGCCGCCATGACGCGGTCAAACACTGTTCTCTGTTCGTTATTCATGTCGGTCACTTGTTGTGCCCGGCGAGCCGCCGCGTCTATTACACTGAACAGTTGATCATCCTGTTCCGGTTCCAGTAGACGGACGTCCGGGTTGGGCAAACCGTAATCGCCGAGTATTTTTCCGTGTACCCGAAGAAGGTCTCCAATGGCGTTCAGAGTCGCCGCCCTCGCGCGGTCAACGTTCTGCAAACGGAGATTGAAGTCTTCCATCATGCTCTCCTCGTTGCTCGTGTGCAACCTTAGCGGTTCCGATGGATGGCCGTGCACCAGTATCGTGACGAAGAGATACCGAAGTTGCCGGGGAGTATCCAACGCCGCAGACTTTTCCATGCACGCATGCCATGCCTGGTTGTCTTCTATGAGAGCGATTGCCGCAGCCTCATACGTCTCATGTACGATCCCTTCGACCGTCCTTATGTCTTGGAAATACTGTGGGCCTCTACGATGAAACAGCAACAGTCATAGGTGGAATCGGTGCTGATCCATTGGGCTGACGGCATACATATGAGCCAACGTCTCGTTGGCCATCCGTCGTCGCCGCGGCGATCATCTCCTGTTCGCTTGGTTCCAAGTGTAATGTACCGGTATCTCGTGATACAGGTACTGTCTTGCCTCCTCGTCGTTTATGTTGAGTGTAAAAACTCCGTTAGTTTCGTACGACGCTGGTTAGCATCGTGTAACCGTTCTTCAGCACGTCCAGGAGCAAAGTACACAGTCTGAAGATCTTCTAGGTGGACCGGTAGTCTAATGATTGTGTGACTTCTCTTGTGCATTTCATACGTAAACAACCGCCATATACCTTCAGGCAGCCCAACGTACCGTGAGTTGACATAGCTGAAATATATAATGGTAATAACACTAATAACATTGAAAGCTGTATATGATACTATAAACTCTGTGTATGAAAACAATAAATGATTGAATCTGCTTACCTTAACAACTCATCGCCATCATGAATAGCCAAAGTGCCCAAAGTAGCAGAGCCGTGTCCCTCGAAGACGTATTTATAAAGGTAGCCGGTATTGGCTGCATCCGAGTTCCGTCCCGAGAACCTTTTTTTATACCAATTCCGTCCCTGTTAAAAAAAAAGGTATATACCAATTCCGTCCCAGTTAAAAAAAGGTATATACTAATTCCGTCCTTAATAATTTTCATAATTTAGTCGTATATATATATATATATTTTAGCGTTTTTAAGAACATATTAGCATTATATTTTAAGCATTAAAGAACTTAAATAACCGCTCTTTAATTATTATAAATTTAGTTATCTTTCCAATTTTTATATATGCTTTGCATTGTTTTCGAATGCACTTCCATCGTTCAATATCGTTATTCAACTCTTTGTGAAAACAAAATTTAAATTCATTTTTAATAATTAACATTTTACCTTTTTCATTGTACATATATTGTAGACTATCCATTTTTAATATACATTAACGAAGCACGGACACGCACAAAAAATAACGACTGAAAAGTTTATTTGGTTCAATAACTGAAATCATATTATCTTTATTTCTAATAAATTAAATAATATAATGATATAATAATAATAAATAATTTAATAATATGATATTATTAAATTCGATTATTTTGTGCGATAACTGATATCATATTATCTTTATATCTAAATAATGTGATATTGTTAAATTCGATTTGACACGGGACGGAATTGGTATATCCGTCAAAAAAACTGGACGGAACTAGTATATCTAAAAATCCAATTTTTATAATTGGGACGGAACTCGGATGCAGCCCTTCTTCTCACCTGATAAGGGTCACGCGACCATTATTCGGACGGCGGACGGCTAACCCGTTTGCTTAAAAAAATTAGGAATATCTGCAGGTTTGACTTCATAAAAACGTTGACATAAAATATTCAATTAAACTTCAGTTTTACCTTTTTTTCGATTAATTTCTACCACCTCAGCCAACATTCTTGCCTTGTCCGTCTCAATTTCTTGAAAAGTGTAGAGCAATTTTTTATCATTTCGTTTATTCGATTTTATAAGCTTCATGGTGAAACATTCGCATATACAATTCGAAACTAATACGGAATTCAATACGTATAATATAATATAAAAATACCGGTTTATGAGCGTATGTGTAACTGTCAAACTATATAGCTTATATCAATAAACTGTCATGGTCACAGTGCCGTAGCTAGAAATAGATGGGCCCCAGTGCAAATTAAATTTGTGGCCCCTTTTAAGGCGCACATTGGGTGTGAATGTAGGGGGTGCTGATATAATTGATGGTACACAGATTTGTGAGAGGCTTATAGCCCCCACAATCCACAACCCCACTAATAATATGATAAACTACATTCCAATAATTTTAAATTTTTACTTATTTATATTCTTACTTCTTAAATGTCAAATATAATTAATTACAATTTAAATTAATTTTTCTTCAATTCTTTGTATATAGTCTATACTCTATACTATAGACAAATTAATAACTAATAATAAAGTTGAAATTGTATAAATGTTAATGTAATCGCTACTCTTTATTTATTTAAGCTATTAAGCAACTATACTGTACATAATATATTATGTATTCAAAACATTTAAAAATAATTATATTATTACATGCTATTATATGGGAACCGGGAGTGTTAATTTGAAGCCTGGCGGTGCTATATTATACTAAAATAACAAAGTGCTAACGGCATTATCATTATATTATGATCTTATGAAAAAAATTGTTGTTAGCATGGATTCTTAATTCTTATATTATTTTATTTAAGTATGGGCCTCATATAACATATTAGAAATTTCAACGCGAGGCCCCGGTGCAATGGACCGCCCGCACCGCGGTTTCTACGGCACTGGTCATTTTTATATGGTTGTAATTCAAAAACTAATCACTGTAAATACTTTAAATTTTCACCAAATGTTTATGTTAGTGTTATATATATACAGTTTAATTTTCAAAAAGTTTTTGAGTTATTTATAGACCACTGAAATTTTCGATTTTTTTGAGAATTTTTTTTTGAAGTGTCGGTAAAAAAATGTTGGACGATCAAAAAAACTTGAAAATTTAATACAAGGTTCCTTATAAGCTGTTCTTATTGTAGCTAAAAAAAATTAAAAATCGTTAGTCACAATTTTTTTTTTATAAGCATTTATAGTTCAAATTTTTACGAAATATGTTGAAAACGCGAAAATTTGCAAGTAATTTTGAAGTTGAAAAATCATAAAATTTTGTGTGTTTATAACTAAGGATTAAAAATACAACACTAAGTTTTCCATAAGTTTTCCTTCAAGTAGCTATAGAGAAAACTCAAAGCATCACTATAGGAATACATTTAAGTGCGTTTGAATTTTAAATTTTTACGAAATAGCGTAACGATAACATATTTATCCTCAAACGATTTTAAATATTATTGTTATTATTCAAAAAGTATAAATAGTAGATACTTAAAATTTTACCGATTGACATTTTCTTTACATGATTTAATTTTCAAAATATTTTGACTTTTTTTGAGATATTTATAGACAACTGAAATTTTAAATTTTTCAGAAAATTATTTTTTGAAGTGTCGATTAACTTTTTTTGGCCCTATCAAAATACTTGAAAATTTAATACAAAGTACCTCATAAGTTATTCATATAGTGATTAAAAAATTACAAAAATACATAGGCACGATTATTTTTTATTAGCATTTGAAGTTCAAATTTTCACTAAATACATAAAAATTACGGCGATGTTCAAATTATCTTAGATCGAAATTCATAAAAGTTTTTCTTTTTAATTCTAAGATTTGAGAATTTAATACAAGGCTCATAATATATTTTGTCCACCAAGAAGCAGTAACCTTTTACAAGCGATTCCATTCAAAACTCCCTTCTCATACAAATCCCCTCATTTCAAACCTCGCTACCTTCACAATTCCTGGCAACCCTCCCAGGAGGCTAAAAAGGAAATGGTGTCGTGATCTCCTCAACGAGTAATCTAAAATAGCAATATATTAAAAAAAAAAATAAATAAAAAATAAAAATAAAAATATGTATATATAATATATAAAATATAACATCACCAAGTATTTCAAGTAAGGGCAGTGTTACCACTGGGTGGGTGTCGCGTCAAAATGTCGCGGTAAAAATGTCGTGTTAAAAAGATCGCAGCAAAAACGCCGCGATAAAAATGTCGCCAAAACAAAAATGTCGCAGGTAGTAATATATCGCCGTAGTCGCCGATGTGGCTCACAGTTCCGGTTTTCATTCGGTCGTAGGTATGATTAGATTAGATTAAAGTAACATAGGTAATAAAACGAAAATAAAGTTCAGTATACATATTAGTGTGTAATCTGCAACCGTAACAGAAACTCTATAATATAATATAATCTGTACATTATGGCATTTGAGTATATAATAAACCAAAAAAATGGAAAATTACTGAATTTTAATTCTTTTTTATACAAGAAAGAAAGAGAAAACGAAAATAAAATTATTTGGAAGTGCGTAGAGTATAATTCAAAGAAATTTCGCGGTCGATTACATTCATCTGGACTAAGTGTAGTTCATACTACTGAACATAACCATGTGGCCGATATTGCAAAAGTTGAAGCTAAAGAAGCAATGGCAAGACTTAAAAATATTGCAAAAACTACTCAACTTAGTACCCATTCTGTATTAGGAACACTGACATTACAGGTATATAGTTTATAAACATAGTATAAAATAATAATAATAATATATAATAATATAATAATATAATATAATATATTATAATATATATAATAATATAATATATATATAATAATATAATAATAATTATAATATATAATAATTATTTTTAATTTATGATTTTAGACCACTTCCAATATAGCTGGTCAATTTCCGAGTACAACAGGATTAAAACGAACAATTCTTAACAATTTTAAAATATCAATATAAAATATAAATGCGATAATGAACACTGCGACGAGCAGTTTGTAATCTGTGTTCGTTTTACGTATAATAGGTATTGTGTATTGTGTAGTACTACTCTGTAGTCTATAAAATCAATTTTTGGCAACATATTTTTGCATATAAATCCGAACCCTAATTATAATATATTAGTATTACCTATATTAATCATATTTTTGACATCGCGATATTTTTTTATTCGCGACATTTTAACCGCTACATTTTTATAGCGACATTTTTACAGCGACAAAATTACCGCGACATTATGACGTGTATCCCACTGGGTGACCCCTCCCATCAAGTTTTTTCATGTATTGTTTATCATTTATCTCATATTCTTATTGTTCCTAAGGAACAGATTGTATATACCGTTTAAAAATAAAAATAAATAACTTATTTATTACAACAGTCAACAAAACAATAATAAATAAAATAATAATAAATAATATATAAACTATAATTTTGCATTATGCGAAAGAAATATTAGCCATTTTGCTGTTTCACCAGCTAGACAATTTCTTTTTGAGGAAATAGTTTCCTGCAGTGGAAAAAGCTCTTTCATAAAATTTTTTTAGCAAGTTTCGAAATCATTGGGTATCTTTTACTATTTTCAGCCCACCGTGTTAATGGACAAGCATTTTTGTTGATACTATTTTCTTTTAAGTATTTTTCCTGCTCGTTTTGTTGATTGACTTCACCATTATCATTTTGAGGGAATAAAATATCTAAAGTAGATACCATAGAGTTTGGCCGATTTATAGAATTATTAACTGAAGAATCTTCAGAATTTAATTGATGCATAATAAAATCTTTTAATGTAATTCAAATATCACTATTATCATCAGTGGCGCCGAAGTCCATGTTTATGTATGGCAGCTGCCATACATATAAAAATTTGGCTGGGGGGTGGGTCTTTAGATGAAAATTAATAGGAATAGGATCACAAATTATTAAGTAATATTGCCCATTGGGCATTGAGAATATTTGGTATTAAACATCAATGTTTTCGTTGAACCCTGAACAATAAACGCTAAATAGTTCATAATAAATAATAATACAATCAATAGTAAGAACAGTAACAACTATTAGCGCAGAAATCGGTGTCAGTTGCTTAGCACTAGTCAGCAGTCAGTCATTACTTTATTAAGTATTCAGGTCAGAGTGAGCGACTTATTTGTTATTTTTGTTGAGTTTATTGTCTACTAGTGTTCATGTACTATTTCTGTTAACTGAATAGTTTATAATTAAATGAATTATTATTTAATATACTTAGTTTATATTTTTAGTTATCACTTTTTCTATTATTTTGACATTTGTCTTTTGAGTTTTGACTTTTTAAGCACGTTTATTTTTAATAATTAAAATACTTTATTACCCATATTAATATATTACATGAATGTTAATACTGCCTTATCGACTATTATTTATACATTTAAGAATTAAGTATACTTATTTTATGTACATACGTATATGGTATATCCGATATCGTATATAGAAACATTAGAAACAAATATTTTGAACAGAACAAAAATAATAATAGAAACCATCAACCAATAAAGGTATCCGCCGACCGGCGACCATCTACCCCACTACCATAATTAATTATACTACATTATTACCGTCCATCTATTATGTTATCAACAATGCAACATAGTGTCCATAAATAGCTATTGATTCCTATACTCTATAGATTGTGATACAACACTATCTTAGAAAATCAACTGCGCCTTCACTAATATAATTAGCCAGCTATTATACAAATATACTGTGGTCTGTGACATTATATAAAACTGCTTAACTGTGTTTGTTTTATGTTTAAACTTTACAAAATTATAAAGCTTTAACCAGTAACCATATTATTTAGAGTTAAATTGTCTAGTTGTGATTTGTGAAGTAAGTTACTTTATAGTTTCTACTAAAAATATTTAAATATGAGTTATATTAGTAAATGTGATTGCGGTAAATTAAGTTCTTCAATGAATGATTTAAATTGGAGTAGACATGTTAACTCATGTAAAGTACGAAAATTTAAAAGAAACTCACATGACATAAAATCTTTTTTTTCTGGAAGCAATAAAAAAAGCAAATTGTCTCACCAAATTACTGATGCAAAAAATAGTAAGTACTTACTGTCGTAGATAATCGAAATAGTAAATTGGTGCAAATGTGGTCAGTGCGTAGTTATGACGACGGATCAAGAAAGTGAAAAAGTAAAACAAGTTAGTGGAATAGTTGGTTGTGTGACAATGTTTTATTCAACAAACTAGTTTTAGTCAAAGACGTTTTAAATATTTCTCGTCATAAAACGATTTTTAAGTCTAAAAACAAACAGAAAAAAAAGTTTTATGTAAAAGTGAACACCAAAATAAAGTCTGGCGATACTTAGCTTACAAACAATTTATTTCGTGGATAAATGCATGTGTTCGCGCCAATATGGCTTTTTATAGTAGGTGTATTTGTCATGTGATTATGTTGTTATGTTCCGTAGTTGTCACTGCTGCGCGGTCGACCTGGCATCAGCTGTGGTGTGCTGACCACCCAGTGCGTGTGTGAGACCGTTACGTTATCTATTGTTACTGTGATAAAATTCTTTGTTTAATGTTTTGTGTATAAAGTTGTTCAAAAGATTGATGTCACCTCAAAGTTTCTAGTTTTTTTGTTCTTTTCGTGTTGTAGTGCAGGTGACACTGACATTCTGTTATGTGAGTTACCGTTAAAACCGGCTATGTTCAAGTGTGTTTTCTTTTTCGGCTCATCGTCCAGTGTGATCTTACCAATTTTTCCACGTTCGTCTGCTGTTGCTAAGCCACGTTTTACTTTTTTGTGTTACTTGTGATTCGATTCTGGTGAGTATCGTTCGCGCAATATTATTGCCCATCTAATTGTTTTTGTCCTCTTTTAGGGTGTTCATTGTTCACCAGAACTATTGCAAATAACGTGGTTTTGTCTTGTGTTTGTTCTGTACGCAGCAGCAAACCTCTTGCATACTGTGAGTTCTTCGTTGTGGTACGGCTAGGTGGTCGCTCGTGTGCGGTTGTAATTATTATTGTTTTTACTTACGTCCCCGGCACGATACGCGTGGGATGAAATCCGCCACCTAACATACCACAGGTGAGTTTTGTTTTTTGTGTTAGAGCCGACGGGCCTAACTACCTAGTAATAAAATGTCACATTGCATTCAAATGATTTATATGTAAAATAAATGACAATACCAACATAACGTACTATTTATTAATATACCTACTTTCAAATATTAAACAAATTGTTTTAGGCCGTGAAGGCATTTTCTTTTATCAAATTAGAAAGCTGAACGCGAGCCAACAGCATGAACAACGATTGGAAAGGGAAATAGGATTGTAATTCCATCATGTGTGATTTATAAAATAAGACAGACTCATCTAGAAGAAAATGGTGTATATGATGTAGGATTTCGGACCAACGATAAACTTCCTACCTAATTTCTGTATTTCTAATTACTGCATGTACAAATATATTGTTTTTTTTTCAAATACCTACATAATAATATGTTACAAAATTATATTGATTTTTTCTTTAATACAATACTTACAATAATAGTATAATACCAAGCCTGGGCAAGTTAATGGTAATTTTTAACTGAGTTAAGTTTATAGAATCCATTTTAAAAAGTTTAAAATTAATAGTTAATCTATTTTTATTTTTTAACTCAGTTAAGTTAAAAGTTATATGGAAACTTTCAATTAACTTATTAACTTAAGTTAAGTTAATATTTTTTTTTTAAATATATAAATAGCTAGTCACATGGTTTGAAATAATAAAATTCATAAATATTATTACACTCAGAAAATAGACATTAAACTAAATTTGGAGAATAAAGGTACAGATGAAAAGAATTATGTAGTTGTAGTAGGTGCCAAAAGTATACAAAATAAGATATACGAATAACCTTTTGATTTATTTTAATAGATAATAATATAAATATTAAAATATATAATATACATGTTTTAATTAATAAATAAAAATAACATGGCATTAATTTTTAACTGAATAATTTTTCAGAAAACTAAGCTAAACTTATGAATCAGTATTATCAGTATTAGTAATCAGTATTATTATTGAATTTTAACAAAAGAGTCATCTCAAAATTTTTGTCAGCCATTGATCCTCTACATTTATTTAATAATTGACCTCCTGCACTAAACAAACATCCCAAGTAGCAAATACATGTTTTAAAAATGTATTTAAAACATTACAACATTGCTGTTGTAACGAGTTGCAAAAACAATGTTTTTAAAGTATTTTTAAAATATCAGTTTTTAAATATTTTTGTAGTAATATTTTTTTAACAACAATTAAATATTTTTCATTACATATTTTATTAACCATGTTTAATATGTATTTTTTGAAAAATATTTTTTTAATCTACGTTTTAAAAACGTATTTATAAAATATTATTATAATGTTTATTTACATAACAAAAACATGATATTATATTATATAATATATTATATTTATCTATTATCGCATGAGTAATAATTATAAATTTATAAATTAAGCTGAACCCGTGCACTTCGTAGCCCGTTAAAAATTCTATCTCTTTTATGGTCCATAGTTCATATTGTGTGTTAAATTCATTTCATGTGATGATTCTATTAGTATATTTTTATACATAATGATAGATAGTGGTTAAAATATATTATAATCTTACAATGATATTCAATTCCTTATATCATTATGTAATTTTCTTCGTTTTTCAATATAATGTTGACAATTTAAATATTCAATTCAATGATATTTAGGCATAACACTTTCTTACTTACCATAACTTCTGCCCATATGTCTAATAAAATTCTGTACCAAATTTTGTCGCAATCGGTCCTGCTGTTTAAGAATGTATTTAGGACTTATCCCCACATCTGACTCAGTTAGATATCTTGGACTTAACTTGGATAAGCGCCTCACTTGGAATAGCCATATCCGTATAAAAAGACTTGGCATAAACGCCCGTCTTCGCAGACTACGAACGCTACTCACAAATAACAAACACTCCAGTTTAAAAATAAAAGTTCTTATGTATAAAACATTACTCAAACCTCTATGGACATATGGTCTTCAACTATGGGGTACATCAAAAGCGTCCAATACTAACAAAATTCAACAATTTCAGAATATTGCTTTTAGGAAAATTACTAATGCTCTCTTTGTTTCGAATTACACTATACATAATGACCTGTCAATTAAAACCGTGACAGAAGAAGCTATACGTTTCTACAAAATCTTTCATGCCCGGCTGCAAACACACCAAAACCCACTCATTAAAAACCTATCCACCCTAACAATACCTGGCAACCCCAAGCTTCGATTAAAAAGGAACTGGTGCCGTGACTTGCTAGCGAACTAATATCAAACAAAAAAAAATCAGTATATATAAACATAGCTAGTTTTATACAACCTCCAGTCAAGTGCCATTAGTGGGTGGCTTCTTACTCATGTACTCATCTATTATATGTAACCCTTATTAAATATGTTAATTGTGCATAATTGTACAGATTGTATATATTATTGTATAAGTAAAAAAAAAAAAAAAATATAGGACTAACAGATAAATACATATATAACCATCACTAATAACACAGAACAATAATAACCGTCACTAAAGCAAACATTTATAAATAAACAAAAATGTCCATCCTAAAAATAAGTCCAGCTGCTCTCGAGAGTACTTGTTTGTTTAAATGGTTGCCTTTGACTACCAAAACATATTAATATTATTTATTTTATTTTTTACTGGGCAGATGGCACCACTTTAATTTCATCACACCCTCATCATATTTCTCTAGCCCGATAACTTTCTGAAATTTTTCATTCGTAAGAACCTTCTCCTGGCAATTACGACCCAAACAAAAAAAGAGTGAGCGAAATCGGTTCAGCTGTTCTCAATTGATGAATTGTTATACATTTTTGTCTCCATTTTTATATATATAGATTTTTATTTTTATTTTTATCTGCTAGAGGGCGCCACCGGTGTAACTCAGTTTTTGTCTCTAAATCTCTAACTCACAGGAGTTAGGTCCATAATTTATGCTATAAACCCGCTCCCCGACATTCTCTATCATTTAAAAAAAATTTGAGCCTAATCGGCCCAGCCGTTCTCAACTGATGCAATTTCGAATTTTTTGTGCCAGTGTGCTGATGCCAGTGACTGATGTTCTCTTAGATTGTTTACTATAATGTAATATTACAAAAACTTTAGCCACAGCAACGCGTGGCGGGGTCGGCTATATAGTAATATTATAATATACAAACATGCCCGATAAACCAATAGCAACCACTATATAATACACTACTTATTATTATTTTAATCTGCAACAATAAACTAAATTTTTTATAATTTAGTTTGTTTTTTTCTAGACAGATGGCGCCACTGTTGTATTTTTGACATACAGATTTCCTACATTTCGGGTGGATTTTCATAAAATATTCTTTCATAATAACCTTGTCCTATCAGTAACCAATAGTAACTATATGTCATACAATAAGTTTACCATATGTTTCCATTTTATATAAGAACAACTCATCCTCTTTGGATCTGCAACCTATAGAACCGTAACAACTAAAAATATTTAGTATATTTTTTGGCCGAAAGAGGGCGCCACTACTTTGATTCTGTTTTTGATTTTGTATGAACTTTATACTTTTTTTTTATTGACAAAAGTGTTACTATAACCTTCAGCGGAGTGTCGGGTTTCAGCCAAAAAAAATTTCAACCAAATCGGTTCAGTAGTTTTCTCGGTTAGCGCGGTCTAAGAAAAACCCTTACAATTTTATATAATAGTATAGATAGATATTAATTGCGATAAATAATTTTTTATAATAATATAATTAATGTTGCGTTATAATATATAATAACCTATTATTATAATAAGGTATATTTTAAAATATATAAATTATATAATTGGTATACGGTATATATTCGCGACTCATCGCTATATAGAATATATAATCATAGTATATCGGATGGCTAATGAGTAATTTATTATGAATGAATGTAAATTAACGCGAGCAATATATTGCGGCGTTTAAAAAACGTCCGTGTGTAATACAAAACCAGAAATGCACGAGAATTGCATTAAGAAAATATTGTTTAATTATAGCTAAACATCGTAACCGAACATGCGTCTCATTTAGTCATTTATATGTGTGAAGTGAATACACCCATATAAAACTGTATACGTTTAATTTTGAACGATTAATCACGACGTTTTAAAAATGCAGTCGACGCGTCGAATCGCCTATAATAGTGTGTAGTCCCCTATGGATCAGATTTAATGTGAATTATTTTGGTAAAAATAAATTTTCCCAGACGACCCGCGACCCACAGATACATGAGTATAAATTATATTTTATAGTCGCCAAATTAGTTATTGACTTCACTGTCTCATAATAATTTTTGCTGGTGGCTGGTGCTGTTTGACAATTGAATTGAATTTTTCTTCTGGCTATTTGTGATTACTGATTAGTGATTACATTATTACGGTATTTGATTTAATGTTTAGTCTAAAAATACATTTGGTTTTTATATTTTTCCCGCAATGTACAATATAAGACGGAGCTGCTTTTACAACTATATTAGTATAATAGATACTAATATATATATATTATACATATTATATAATGCACATTATCGTTTAATAAAATATATTCTTGGATATTTTCAACTAAAATTATTATCGTGGTTCAGTTATCAGACATATTAGTTATCGTTCCTATATAATCCGTAGTACGCATGCGTTCTGTACCAACAACGCTGGTCGTCGCATCGCCCGTTTTCTACCGTTTATTACTGAAAACGTGTATTGTAAATTTGTAAATTCAAAATTGTAATCGGTAATCACTATTGTTCATCATATTACATACTTTATCGACGCAGATTTTTGAGCCGCCTAATGCGCCTTTGTTGATTGTATATTTATAATATTTATATAAAAATTCATCGACCATCAACGTTAACCAGTGTGACTGTGACTGTTGTGACTTGTAGTGATTCGTGTCGATAACTTGTCTCTTGCGGATATTATTTAATTTTTTGTTTTTGCCATTTAATTTATTTTTTCTACATATAAACACGCCGTGCGTTATTTTTGAGTGCTCATCACTTCGTCGCCACGCTATTATATACCGAACAGGTAAGTACTAAGTACATTGTACATATATGATATACCTATATATACTCCTATTATAGTCCTATATATTATATTATTATTATGTGTATACTTTATAATTTTTACTCCATATAATTATAGAGAGTACTACTCTTTATAATTATTATATATTATCTAAGATTAAAATTTATATATTGTCATAAAAGTTGGTGCATATTAGATTACTTGTTCCATATTTATTTCTATTATATTTAAATATTTTATACAATTTTGGTACATATATAACCAATTCTGGTCTCTATATTAGTTTTTAGTTTGGCAAGTAGTCTTCTATTCTATTTCTTTACTATTATTAGCTAACTGTGACTTTTTAGCTAATGTACCTACCTAGTTGCAAATACTGAAATAGGTAGGTACCTAGAAGTTTATTATTTTAATAGTAGGTAGTTATTTTTCAATATTTTCATTTAGTTTCACTTTTTAATAATGACTTGGATCAAAATATACCTGCATATATTTTTTTGCATAGTAGATAGATAAGGTAAAATGTAGATACTATTAGATTTGATGTAAACACATGATTTACCATTTCAATAATTACTAATTAGTAATTATGTAGACCCAAATATATTATTATTCTACATTATTTTAGAAAATGAATAGAAAACGTCATTATTTTCATCAATTATCCGAGAGATCTAAGCGAAGGCACATCAATGTTGATTCAACTTCTCATCATGATTCAGATAATAGTTCTTCGACTGTTCCAGTTTATAAATCATCATCAGATATTGGTCATTCTAATTATATTGATGAATCAACTGATACAGATAATGATAATACAAATAATAATAGTATTTTAACTGAATCTGATGAAACTGAAAATTTTATTTTTAATTCAACTTCAAGTAATGATGATACGTCCGAAGAAAACAATTTACTTAACAATTTGAATGCACCTCTAATTTTGAATACTGACATTTCTAATACTAAAGAATCTCCTACGGATGTACAGAATTTTCTTCGGTCTTGGGCAATTAAACACAATGTAACTGCAACTGCAGTTATTGATCTGTTAACTGGATTGAAAAAAAATGTTAAATGTTTAAACAATAAACTACCCACCGACGCGAGAACATTATTAAAAACAAATATGTTTTTATTAAAAAAGGTTGTGGAACCTGGAAACTATATTCATTTTGGCTTAGAAAACAATTTGAAAATGTTGATAAATAATTATTCATTTAATGATATTTATGAACTAAATTTATTAGTAAATGTTGATGGTTTACCATTGTTCAAAAGTTCATCTGGTCAAGTGATTCCAATTTTAGTTACAATAATCAATATACCTCATTTAAAAAAAATTGTTTTGCCAGTTGGATTGTATTATGGATTAGAAAAACCAAGTGATATGAATATTTTTTTAGATTCATTTATTTCAGAAATAGTAGAATTATCGCGGCACGGTATAACAAACAGTAATGGTATATTATTTTCTATAAAAATTGTTGGTTTTGTTTGTGATGCACCAGCTAAAAAAGATTTACTAGGTATAAAGGGGCACGGAGGATATTTTTCATGTACCAAATGCACTGTTCGTGGTTCTACAGTCAGCCGTAAAAGGGTATTTACAGAATTAAATTGTACAGCCAGAACACATGAAGATTTTATTAACTGGGCTGATTCTAATTATCGTCTTCGCGATACTGCTTTAGTTAGAATTCCTGAGATTCATTTTGTAAATTCATTTATATTAGATCCAATGCATTTAATATATTTGGGAGTTATGCGAACTATGCTAACAACGTGGTACCAGGGGACTCTTCCATATAAATTATCACAGCAGTTAATTAAAAAAATATCAGATTTTATGGAAATCCAAAATCTTCCAGAAGAATTTATAAGAAAACCAAGAGCTTTAAAGTATCTTCTTCAATGGAAAGCTACTGAATTTCGTTCATTTTTATTATATACTGGACCAGTTGCCACAAGAGGAGTTTTAGACAGAGACAAATATAATAATTTCATGACATTAAATGTAGCAATTTCCATTTTACTTAACCCAAATAGTTGTGGTGATTTAGATTTGCGAAACTATGCTAGGCAATTACTAATGCATTTTGTTCAATCATTTATTAAAATATATGATGAAAGTTTTATTACACATAACTTTCATGGATTGATCCATTTGGTTGATGATGCTGATTATTTTTCATCGAAAATAAATGAATTTACATTGGATAAGATCTCAGCATTTCCATTTGAGAATTACTTACAAAAAATTAAGTCGATGGTTAGAGGTAGAAATAAGCCCCTAGAGCAAATTGGAAACCGAATGGCTGAACTGTTTTGTGATATTAGTTCGTCATTTCCATCCTTGAGAACTCTGAATCAACAGTTTCCTTTATTATCTCATATTCATTATAATAATGGTGCATTACCTCTTAAATGTGTGGGTCTCCAGTACAAGGAAATACATTTTCCTAATTTTAGCTTAAAAATTGAATCCCCAAATAACTGCTGTGGTCTAGAATGTGGAGACATAGTCATGGTAGAAAATATATGTCATTCTATTGATTTAAACTGTACTGTAATTATTGGTAGAAAATTTTTAATCAAACGAAACTTTTTTGAAATTCCTTGTAGTAGCTCATTAATAGGTGTTTATGAAGTTGAAAAATTATCAGAGCCTGAATTGTGGCCCATTTCATTTATTTGTAAAAAATATGTGTATTTCAAGCATAAACATAATATTTATGTTGTTTTCCCCCTATTGCATACAGCATAATAATACAACAAGCTAATTTTTAATTTTATTAATTTCCAAACAAATTATAATTTTGTACATTATTGTATATAAATCATTATTACTAATAATAACTTATTATTATATAATAACTTATTATTATTATTTCTAGGTATAGTTTATGTTTAAATGATAGATTTTTGTTTTTCTTAGAAAATCATAATTTTGATGAATGCGCTGTACTAAAAGAAAAAACAAGCACTCCCCGCCAAAGCAATAAGTTAGGTATGTATAATTAATAGACTTAAATAAAATTATTGTGATCATAAAATTCAGAAATTAAAATAACACAAATGTCAAATTCTATTTTTGTTGATAATGGGAATATATTTTTATAATTCAAATGAACTTGCTTAAGAAAAATGAGATAATTATGTAAAATGAAATACCTACAGCTGATATTCTAATTACTTATTTAATAAAATGTTGTGTAATGTAATTGTTTAATATATTTTAAATTAATAATAAATGTAACTTTCTTAATCAACAGGATTATCTGCAATAAATACAAGTACACCATTAGATAATCATCAATTAATTGATGCTGATTTTGAGACTCCTCATATTGCATTACATAATAACTGTAAGAATATTATATAACGTTATATTAGTAAATAAATTATGGCAGTATTTTATTATAATAAAATGAACATTTTTTATAAGTGAATTATTTATTGTAATTCAAGCATTACATAGATTTACTTATCTTAATATATTTTTAAAGTTTTTACATTTTTTTGAAACTAAGTTAGATTTTGGACTAGTTGTTTATGACTATTTCTAATATTATTTATAATTATTGTTTAATTTAATTTTAGATGACTCAGCTCTAAGTAATGTAAACTGCAAATTAAATAAGAAAAATAATCATCATTGTTCGTTTGAATCTCAAAATAACAATACAAACAAAGATGAAAACTATCAACTATTAGTATCGTTGGGACATCAACTTTGTCGTCTATCTGGTAATAAAAAAAAAAAATTATTATTATTTAAACTACATAAATTTGTATGTTTATTAACACTAAATGACAATGTATTATAATGTTAGATATGAAAATATATTAATTAAATATTTTAACAATTACAGCTGACTTTATGAAGTTCAAATCAAACATGAATTACTTAAAACTGGAATTAACTTCATTCATTAAAAATAAAGAGGCTTCAACACTTCAAAATAATACATTCAATCAGGAAAAAACTGATGATGTTTTATCAACATTCCCAATTAATGACGAGGAAAAGCTTTTGACTCTCGAATCAAAGCTCGCATCTTATGACCTTGGATATAATGATAAATTGGTACCTACCTATCTATAACTTATTTTATAAGCATTAAATTATTGTGTTAAATAATGTTTGTTTTTTTTATACATGTATGAATAACAGTTGTCAGCATTTATGTTTGCTTCTGAAGGGAAATCGATTTCCAAAGTAACCAATAGTTTATTGAAAACAATATTTACTGATAAATTTGCATCTGCCTATAGCTGGAAAGGTCAAAAAGAAAAAAAGAAATTAGAAAATTATAAAATTTTCAAAGTTATTATAAGTAAGTCATATTATTTTTTTTTATTATTATAACATATTATTGAGGTAAACATAATTTGTGTAAATATTGTTTTAGACTGTGTTGGTAAAAAATTTCCTAATTCAGAAAACTACAAGATGGATGTCATTGCAAGTGTAATGAATTGGTTTGCCCAAGCACCTACTAGAATTCTTAGGTATGTTTATTATACATATAATAATATATAGTAGTTTTTTGCACTATACACTAAACATTAAATATTTATGATACAACGTCAATAATTTATATTGATTTTTGAAATTTGTTTTCTTGTATTATAATGGAAGATATATAAGTTTTATAGGTTCTGTTATGTTATAAATACTGAGAATGTATCAGTTTTAACTAAATTACCTAATTTCTTATAATCTTTTTAATTTTTGTTGGGTGTTATAGCTTAAGCATTGGTATTTATTATTAATTCATTTAAATGATAATAAAATAAATAAGTGATATTATTTATTCTTTCAATATGATAAATTTATTAGTTATAACTTATAAACATAATAATATGGCATTGAGTATATTTTATATTTCTTAATCACATCATTATAAGAACTGGTTTCTGTGTTGAGAATTATAGCCATTAATTTTGAAACTACATAATACTTACATACTTATCAGTATATAGTACCAATAAGTGATAATTTTTGAAAAATTATTAAACTTGAATTTTCACATGTAGCATATATTATATTTTGAATTTATTTTATATATAGACTGGGCCCAAGGACACAAATAATTTATGTGTACATATTTATAGACATAGTATAAATAAATAATTATCATCTTTATACATCAATATCTAAATAATACATTTTAATCCAAATATAAAATTGTATTATAATTATAGTAATATATTTATGCTGAATTTATTTTTGTTTTGTTTAATATAGAGACGAAAAAAGAAACATAAAATCTACTGAAAATATGCCAGCCGCAGGACTACTACAATCATCATCATTTGATGAAGATGATACTATATAATTCATTATTCATATAATATTATAATATACTATTAATTATCTTTATATATTTAGTATTATAATATTATTATATTTTATAGCCTGGGCTATATCAAATATATTATGAATGTTATTTTAAAAATAATAACAGTTGTTGATTTTGTTTATTTTCCTGAATAAAAAAAAAATATTGCAAAATAAATAATTATATATTTTATGTAATTTTTATGATTTAGCATGTGGATGTCAATTTTATTGTTTCCGTCAAAGCTATTTTTACCTATATTATTGAGATGGAGTTTAAGAACCTTTAGTCTGTCTATATATAGTTTATATATAGATCTGATAATTTATACACATCATCTTATATTATAGATAATATTTTGGTGTTTTATAAAAAAAAAAAACATTTTAAAAATACCTTAAAAACAATAAAAAAAAGATATTTTAAGTATATGAAATAAATTTTTAAGAATGGTTTTAAAAATATTTTTTATCATTGAAAACAAAATGTATTTACAACCTATTTAAAATGTTAATTAAACATTTTCAAAGTAATGTAAAAGCGGCCATTAAGATATTTAAAAAACATTTTTAATAATATTATTATTTATTTTTCATACATTTTTTAAAACGTTTCAAAAACATTTCTTTGCTACTTGGGATTCTACATGTGCAGATGAAGGAATTGCCGTGTTACATTGTATAATATATATGCGTTTCTTAAAACTAATGGCAAATCTAATGGACTTTTAATGCTTGTGTTTGAAAAATAATTGTTTATTATAATTTGGATATCATTATTTTCATTGGTTTCATAATTATTTAATCTAAAAAAGTGTTCTTCAGAATCACTACTATTATTGTCTGTAGAAGCTGAGTGTAGTTACAGCAAGATTTGTTTCTGTTAACTGAGCATTATCAGTTATAAACTCCAAAAATGTTTGTTTAATTTCGTTACAATTTTCAGAATTTGTCCAGTTTAGCTTAAATTTTGGTATTAAACATGCAGCTACTTGGCATGATATATGGACTATTAAATCTGTAAATTAATTAATATAAATAATTTGATTTATAAGAATCATACATTTTCTTGTGAAAATTATTTATTTTGAGAAATCATTATTCAATGTAATAAATAAAATAAATAATGTTTAATCTTAGATCAAAATGACAAAACTAAATTTAGAATTATTTTAATTTTAAAGCCAGTAATGAACAATTTAAAATTGAAACATAAAAAAAAACCAATGTCATCGACTAGATAATATTCTTACTTAATTAAATATAACAGAGATAAATGACTAGTTACAAACATTACCTATAATGATTTTAAAAGACTTTGTTTAGAATTTCAATGATTAGTCTGAATAATGTATAAGTGTAAATTAGTAACAGCCTTCAAGTACTTAATAAATAATAAATAATATATTTAATACCTTTTATTTAGACCTCTTTTTAGCGCAATAACCAAAGGTTTACACAAATTTACTCCGTTAATATCATTTAATGCTTTGTGAATAGTACGAATTGTTGGCAGAAAATATCCAAGTGAAACAAACTTCAAACTTTGTAATAAATCCAAAGCCTTAGCTATTGGTTTCATCACCTATTTGATAAGAAATGTATAACCATTTTAAAACTTAGAAAATTTGGTTTCATAGTAACTTTAAAAAAAAAATAATATACATCACAATATTATATTCCTCTAAAAATGAAACTTCACGAGGTGAACTGTAAGTCAATGCAAATTATATTTATCTTATCAATATTGGTCATTATACATTTTATAGCATCATAAAAGGAATTCCACCTGAAATTAGTTACAATAGTTGTTAATGAAAATAGTAAAATGTTAAAATCAGTTTTAATTTAAATTTTTATGAGTAGAAAAAATAATACCTTAAGGCTAAAACTATGAATAATAAGTAATTAATGTACAAATTACTATTATTAGCCATAGCCCATAGGATATATTATTAACCATGATACTAAATAAACCATCAATTATGACCAATTTAAATTTATATATAAATATATAATAATTATAATAATAAAATGTATGCATTAATTAAGATATTTATTACTTAGTAATTTAAATAATAATTTAATTTACCTAGTGGAATTAGGAGTAATAATATAACGTCCAAGGGGATCTTTAATTTTTTCAGAACTTAATACTGACTGGTTTTGTTTATTGAATATAGCCTGACACTTTGAAAATACTTTTTTACTTATTGCTTTATATGCTGCATCTTTTTCAGCATCATTAGCATCAACAGTAGCAATCAAGTTAAGTGTATGGGCTGCACATCTTTGACTAAAAGTAATAAAATTGAAAAATAAATAAATAAAATAATAATAAACCAAAGCAATGAAAATTGACTTTCATAAGTCTGAGTAAAAAAAAACATTTTACTTACCTAAAAGCTTTAACAAAATTAGCAGCATTATCTGTAACTATTAAAGTGACTTTGTTTTTAAGCTTAAACTCATTAATTACTTTATCTTCATACATTCTGCCAAGTTATCAAATATATGTCGTCCAAAAATACGCCTACAAGCAAGACCTTTAGAATAACTTTCGAGTGTTTCGGGATTAAGCCAATGGACAGTGAAACCAATATAATTATGATCTATAATAACAAAATAAAAACTAAAGTTATAAATAGTATACCTAAATAAAAATAAACAATTAATATGCTATTAAGTATTGTAATCTGTAATACTAATGGCCAGTTGTACCGTCTACGGTTAGCATATTACCATTCTGCACATCAAATAAAACCCATACAAAAATACGGCTTTCTCATTGGTTCATCATTTGGCGCGATAAAATATTTTAATTATTTATTATAAATTATCCATACAATTAATATATTATGGATATAAGTATTAAGTATATATTATTATATTATTAGAGAACTTATATATATTATATACGTATATTATATATATATATATATATATTATATACGTGTTTAAATTTCATCAACAAATTAAATTATTATTATTATAATTAAGTATAAACATAATTAGATACCTAGCATAATATATAATATACATATATATATATATATATTATTTTAATAATAATTATTATAAAGTAACTATCATAGTCAAATAGAATAATACAAATTAAACAAAGTTCTGTATAGGTATACCAAAGCATTTCTTTTGTTCAAATTATTTATGCAAACAGTAGTACCATAGACAAATACTATTTTAAAATATTTTATACATTTAGTATATACATATATATATATTATTTTAAATATTTAAAGATTTAAAATATTTTTATCATGGTCAAATAGAATATCTTTTGTAGACATAATATAAAGAGTATAATTTTAAATTACCATGCTCAAACAGTAGTACTATTTAAAAATATTTGTAAGTACTATGTGTTTAATAATTGAGTATATTAATTAAAATATTCTATATCTTAAGGTAATTAACTATAAATTAATAGATTAATGAGGTTATAAAAAGTATACAATGTAAGAAATATATTACCTAACCCTTTTTTTTATTATCAATAAATACTTTATTACTAATGATATCTATTTATAGTAACTAAGTATGGTATTTTGTAGAAATCTTACTGTTGTTAATATTTAATGTGATGTCGATTAAATTGGTATGATTACATGGTGCATTTTCTTCATAATTTAGTGATCCATTAATTAATTTAAAAATGAATCTATCTATAAATTCTGATACTATGACTTCTTCATTTAAAAATATTATTGTAAAAAATGACTCAATAACTATTGTTCGGTCAAATTTAAATAATATACAAGATATCGGTAAATGGGTAGAAGAATTTTCTACAAAAACTAACACTAGGTGGAATGTACGAATAACAGTTCCTAATGGAACATATATTCAATGCAAGTATGTAGCTATCTAATAAATATAATGTAATTAAATAACTTTATTTATGAATCAGGAATGTAATTTAAATGTTTTTTTTTTAATTACTTTACAGAAAAAATTATGTTTGCCACCATAGTTCTCACCATAAAGTAGATAGAACATTAAACAAAAGAGGTAAATCAAAGAATACTGATTGTAAAGCATTTATTAAAATTGTAGTGAAAATAGACACTGTTTCTACCAGAAAAAGTGACCCTTTTGTAAAGGTGGGTAAAACACAAAGTAAAATAATAATTACATTTAAGCTGTATGCAGGGTTACATAGTTACATGTAACTAAATTACCTATATAACTCTTGTAACTTGTAACTTGTTACTAGTTATACATCTTCTTGTAATTTTATATTAAAATTAAAGTTAAATTAAAAATTACATTATACATAATATACATATTTAATATTAATCATTGTGTGATTGTCATATTATTATAAAACAAATTTAAAATTAAAAAAAAAAAACTGTGCTGTAAATTGTAATAACAGATTTATAAACATAATATTATGTATGTTTATATATCTTTGGCCGTAATTGACTGTATTTAATATTTCACAAAACAAAATGTTTATAATAACAATCAACTAATAAGTCATAAAATTAGAAACTATTTATTTATATTAATGATAGAAACATTTTTAATTTACAATTATTTACTGAAATATTGAAACTTTAAATTAAATACTATTAAACAACTAAATAATATTTTATGTTTATAGAATAAGTACTTAGGTGTGATTACTATTTCAAATATTCATAATCATAATATTAACACTGCAGAAGCACTACGGTTTTTAAATCCAGATATACATTTAAGAAACACTTTTGAAGAGTATTTTAATGATGGGATGACAATATCAGATGCATTACGGTAAATAAATAATAATGTGACAGATTTAAAGTATAATTTATTTACGCTGATTTCTTATAATAGATAGTGCCATTTAATATTAATTAAACATAATTTTATTGTATAATATTTATAATAGAATTAACTTAGTAATATTTAAATATAACATTTTTTCTGTTTCTAATGTTAAACAAATTACAATTGATAATCATTAATCACTAACATTATTAGTATTATTAATAAAAATTAACATTTTTAAAAAAATTATATCTTATCAACCTAAGTAGTAAGTATACAAATAAAATATTTATATTATTTTATAATTAATAGATATCATGAGAGTATTTTAAATATGTCAAATAAACCTATTGAAAATTTTGCGAACGGTAGAATTAACCCAACATATAGATGTGTGCAACATTGGCATGATCAGTGGAGAGTACTAAACCTAGGACCCCGTACTGGTCAAGGAGTAATTATGGTAATCAAATATATATGTTTAATAGTTTATTTGATGAATATATTATTTCAATTTATTATTATTATTGATGTAACTTAATATAAAATATTTTTCATTATAAATTATAAATAGGTACTTATAATTTTGAAATTTATTATACTGCATCAGAATAGTAAACCAAATCAAGTGGACTTATATTTTCATAATCATATTACAGATTTTACTTTATATTTTCATTTTTCAAGTATTATAAGTATTTATAAGAGCTTAATTATTATATACAGTTATCAGACATCAGTTAAATTATGCATGTATTTAAGCACTAAAATTAGCATTTTTATATTTTATAATTGTATATTACAAATTAAAAATATTCAATATTTCATTTTCATTTGGATATTTGGTATTTAGTGAGAATATAACTTGACATTACAGATGTTGAGTATTTAATAAGTGTTGGTTTTATTGTAGATAGAATAGATATTGGATGTAATTTATTACAAATTATTTCCTATAATCTTTAATGCTACTTCGTAATTAATTAAAATTTTGAATTACATTCTATTATAGAATATTACTTGAAATTGTTTTCAATTTATTTTAGAAACTAGAAAAAAAAAAGAAACTTATGCTACAAATGGGATTTCATTATACTTCCAAGAGCAACCATTTGTTATTCTTATTTTAACTCCAATTATGAAACGAGCTCATGATTTGCCATTATCCAAAGATATTGTCTTTGTCGATTCAACTAGTTCTTGTGATCCTGAAAACCATTGCATTACATTTTTACTAACTCCATGTGCTGCTGGTGCAGCTCCTCTAGGTGTAATTATATCCAAAGGCTAAAGTGAAGCATCATATTCAAGTGGATTTAATTTAATAAAGCAAAATATAAAAGACGCATTTGGTGGTCAAGGTTACCCATCTTTATTTTTGACAGATAACTCAGATGCCGAAATTAATGCACTGAAAACTGTGTGGCCACAGTCGAGATCGCTATTTTGCATTTTCCATGTACTACAATCAGTTTGGAGATGGCTGTGGGACAGTAAAAATAGTATTAAAAAAGAAGATCGCCCTCCTATGATGAAAGCTTTTAGGGAAATGTTATATGCGCAGACTTCTGAAGAGGCACAAGAAAAATATATCGAAACTATGAATATTAGAAGTAACTATCCTATGTGGCAAAAATACATCACTGTTCATCATTGGAAATACAAAGAAAACTGGTGTTTAGCTTGGAGGGATCATACTAATAGAGGCCATCAAACCAACAACTTCAGTGAAGTATCAGTAAGAATTTTCAAGGAAAATATATTATGTCGCGTTAAAGCTTACAATGTTATTTCACTGATTGACTTTAGTTGTACAAAATTGGAGGAATACTATAAAAAAAAATTTTTAGAATTTTCCAATGATAGAAATTCTACTGCTCGATTGTTTTTTCAAAAATTAATTAAAAAAATTGATTATGTCACTAAAGAAGATATATATGTTGACAATGAAGAATTTTATGTCCCAAGTGAAAAAAATAAAAAAATGATGTATTGTGTTGAGCCAAATATTGGTGTTTGTTCATGTGAAGCAGGTATTCATGGAAAATTTTGCAAACACCAATGCATTGTTTATAAATATTTTAAAACAACTGGAATTAATTTTCCTCCAATAACAGTTGAAGATAAATATTTAATATCAAAACTTGCATTAGGTGATAGAGCACCTCCGCCAACGTTTTATGAAAGTTTAATACCAACAGAAACTCTACATCAACAACATGAAACAAATAAACAAGTTCAAAGTAATGAAGCTAATAGTATAATAAAATGTAATGAAGAAGTTGGTAATGAAAATGATATGAAAAATGATGAAACAATAGTGGATAAATTTAAAGAGGATATTATGGATGAAAAAAAATCATTTTTAATTTTGAAAGATATACAAAGTATAATGATAAATAACGTTAGAAAGTTTGGTGGTTCGTCTTATGATAATTTATTAAAATTTAAAAGCAGATTAGAAAAAATTAATTCTGAAGGACACTTTAATACTTTTCTTGCAACTGCAGGGTCTAAATCAACGTTACTAAGACAAAGGGATGGTGCTGCTATAAGAGTGCAACCAACAACAATTTCAAGGAGAAAACCTGGAATAACCAGAGGAAGTAAACGTCTACCTTCAGGTATCTTCATAATTATTAACTACAACATACTTATTGCTTAATGATTTACTAATTTTATTAAATTATAATATTATAGGTCTACCTGCTTCAACAGAACAAAGAAACCAAAAAAAGAAACCTAGAAATTTATTTAAAAATGTTACTGATTGTGCACCAAATGCAAAATCTCATTAAACTATTATAACTTATAAGTGCTTGTAACTATTAATTGTGCTATAAAATAATTTAATTAATATACTCAATTATTAAACACATAGTACTTACAAATATTTTTAAATAGTACTACTGTTTGAGCATGGTAATTTAAAATTATACTCTTTATATTATGTCTACAAAAGATATTCTATTTGACCATGATAAAAATATTTTAAATCTTTAAATATTTAAAATAATATATATATATGTATATACTAAATGTATAAAATATTTTAAAATAGTATTTGTCTATGGTACTACTGTTTGCATAAATAATTTGAACAAAAGAAATGCTTTGGTATACCTATACAGAACTTTGTTTAATTTGTATTATTCTATTTGACTATGATAGTTACTTTATAATAATTATTATTAAAATAATATATATATATATATATGTATATTATATATTATGCTAGGTATCTAATTATGTTTATACTTAATTATAATAATAATAATTTAATTTGTTGATGAAATTTAAACACGTATATAATATATATATATATATAATATACGTATATAATATATATAAGTTCTCTAATAATATAATAATATATACTTAATACTTATATCCATAATATATTAATTGTATGGATAATTTATAATAAATAATTAAAATATTTTATCGCGCCAAATGATGAACCAATGAGAAAGCCGTATTTTTGTATGGGTTTTATTTGATGTGCAGAATGGTAATATGCCTACGGTTAAACTTCGATTACGCTTTATCAGCTGATAACAGATATTTAACCGTGCAAATTCAGCCGATTAAACTCCGGTTAACTTTAATCAGAGACGGTACAACTGGCCTTTAGTCTAAATAAATTATATTATGTTAAAATAAAAAAAATCACAACTAATATGGGTATATAATATATATATTACCTACACACTATCCTATTATATTATTCTTATTTATTAGTTATTATTAATACTAATGAAATTAAAACAATTTTATCTATCCGTGCTTAAAATTATAAATATGAAAAATTAAAAATTATGACTACTTTTAAAAACTAAAATAAGTCATAATATATTACAATATTTTCAATATTTACCTATGAAATATACTCCAACAAT
The DNA here is from genome assembly GCF_037042655.1 of Diuraphis noxia. NCBI lineage: Eukaryota > Metazoa > Arthropoda > Insecta > Hemiptera > Aphididae > Diuraphis > Diuraphis noxia. The sequence continues at coordinate 55,306,677 of NW_028301711.1, forward strand.
CACAAGTTAAGCATACATACTTGATCTTTTCAAAATCAGTTATCATTTCTTCAATAATTTTACCATACAAAGTTTTGATCCTACGAACTAATACTCGTCTTGAAACAGGAATCTTGTTTGAAGTTAATTTTCAGTATGCTATAAAAGCAGGGTGCTCGATTAAGGAAAATGGAGATACTGTATCAATTATCAGTTTCAAATTGGCATCGTTAAATTCACAATCACTTAGTTTTCTAACTGGTATTTTAGTATTTTACCCACTTCACACAGCTTTAATTGTTTATTAGATTCAACAATGTTGGTCATTGATGATCTTTTTTTTGCACAATCATTAAAATTATTTAATTCTTTTAAATGCATAATCTGAAAACCAGATAAATTCATTAAAAAAAAACATAATTATGAAATACTATCTATGTAGTATGCATGTTTTAGTTTCACAGGGATATTCATTCAGTATTTTTATGAGTTCTGTGATTATAATTTAATATTTCAGTAAACTAAAGGTACAGAAACAGTTATTACATATTTTCATCAACATTATTTTTTAAATTTATTTCTCACAAAAAATTGTTCTAATTTTATTTTGATTGACTAGGTATAACAATAGTTAAAATATGTTTAAGCCTAAAATGTGGTAATACAATATCATCTCAGGCTTCAATCATTTATTTATACTCAACTAATTTGTTACTTATATTCACTACTTGAATTGGAAAAAAGTTCAATGGGGGGATGCAGTGTAAAAAAACTGCTTATCTACCCGAAGATATCTAACTATTGAATACCCAGATTATAATAAGTACCGGTAGGTACTCTAAACTATTTTTTTTAAACTAGAGGTACTCCTTCACTAGTTTCCCCTTAATTCAAACACTGCTCTATGTACTAACTATGAATTAGGTACTTTTCATATCAAAAATATTATAAGCTTTATCATGAGGTTACTACATAGTATATTATTACACTATTATGTGTCTTAAATAACAATTTACATACTTTAATATGAGTTCTCAAATTTAAGTTTGAAGTATTTGATGTGGAAATTCGTTTCTCTTTAGGGCCACAAAGAAGACACTTAAAAATCAAATTTTTGGTATATGTATCACAAAGTTGTTCAAAAGATTGACTAATATAATATGACCATCTTGGTTTATTATCGGCTGTTCTTATATTCACTACTTCACAGGTGGATTGTTGTTCCCACATCATTAGATAGGTATTTGACAAATGACAATTTATTATTTCAACTGAAAATTAAAATATAAATTAAACGATTGTAACTATAATTATTCTGAATATCTAATGAGATGATATTAGATCGTTATTACTTTATACCATTTATATTATTAGAAATTTAAAATCAACTTAATAAAATACAAAATAATAATAAAACACAAATATTGAAATACTTACCAACGAGTTTAAGAAATCTTCTATTATAGTGTAGACTGAAGGTACTAAGTAGTCAGTAGGTATTGATGGTATTGCAAAAATTAAGTAATTAAAATATTGAATCAAAAATAAATAATAAACCTAAGTTCACAGATAATCACATGGTTATACGAAAACTGATACACAATATTAAGATTATCAGTGAGAACACTCCTATGAGGCGTAATATGTATGATCCAGATAATGTACCTTTGGCTGACAGACTTAAAAATGGGGAAGGCATATGGGAAGAGCATGGTTTGATGACAGATCCATTACCATTCCAAGGAAAAGATGGGCCTAATTTACCACCAGGGCTTGGAGATCCACTCAGATATTTTTATTGTATTTTTCCTGAAAGCTTTATTGATAATCCGGTTTTTCAAACCTATTTTTATGTACACCAAAAACAAAAACCATTTGAACCTGCTACTTCTCAGTCAATGAAGACATTTTTGGTAATCAATTTGCTTATGGGTATTAAAAAACTTCCTTCCTATAAATATTATTGGTCATCAAACCCTTAACTCAGGGATGAATACATTTCATCTTTCATGCCTGTGAATAGATTTTCTTGGTTTTTAGCTCATATGCATTTATCTGATGATAATTTTCGACCAAATAAAAAATGATATAAATTATGATAAACTGTATAAAGTGAGGCCACTAATTGAAACATTATCAAAAACATTTCTTCAACACTACATTCCTAACAAAAATCAATCAATTGACGAGAGCATGATACGTTTCAAAGGCAGAAATTCAATTAAACAATACATGCCAATGAAACCGATAAAACGTGGTTACAAAGCGTGGATTCGTGCTGGTGATTCTGGTTATATATGTGAGTTTCAAATTTACACGGGAAAAACAGATTCAGTAGAAACAACTTTAGGAAAACGAGTTGTCCAAGATTTGACTATGTATATAAAAGGAAAATATCATAATGTTTATTTTGACAATTTATTTACATCACTTGAACTAATGGAAGAATTGTTACAAGATGGAATATATGCTTGTAGCACTGTTCGAGCTAACAGAAGAGTACTACCAAAAATACAAATTCAAGATAAAAAAATTAAAGAAAGGTGATAGTGAAGGACGTGTTTCTACAACAGGAGTGTCATGGTTGAAGTGGCGAGACAACCGTTGAATTCAACTGTTGTCAAACCTCACAAACCTGATGATATTTCATCGTATACAATAAAAAATAAAGATGGGTCAACTATAAGTATTTCATGCCCACTAGCAATTACATATTATAATACTGTTATGGTTTTTACGCACAACACAAATTAAACGTACGCACCAATTTAATATTAAATAATGAATGTATTTATTAAATTGTTAGTTAAAAAATATTTAAGGGGATTGGAAGCGGCGATTTTCTTTCTCTGTCTAACACACGTGCAGCATAGCAATTTAGACGTTTTCTAGTTCCAACGTACCGATCGATCTATTGATGCGATAAGGAATCTAAAAACAGTTTTGAATTCGTCATCAAGTCTACTTTAGATCGACTTTCCAACTTTTTTGATTTTTTTCCCCAAAATCCAATAAATTGGCTTTGGGCAAATTAGAAACCTAAATATCATCAAAAGTTAATTTTTCGATATTCTTAGCACGAAATTTGAAAAATGTGGGAAAGTCGATTTGTAGAACATTTTGCGACGAATCCAAATCTGTTTTCAGATTTCTTGTCGCATCAATAGATCGATCGGTACGTTGGAAGTACGATTTTGTGCCGATTTCTAACAGTAGCCAATTAGGTGACATGTGCGTGCGCGTGCGAGTGTTACATCCGCGCGGAGACCGGCACACGCAATTATAACATAATTATGTTGATAAACATAAAACAATAATATAGAACCTGACTATCGCATACATATTTTTTTATCTATATATTATATCTAATTATCGCTCGTGCAAATACGTGCATGTGTAACCGCCCTTATGACGGTATTGAAACTGATTTCGCGACATAGTATAGGTACGCCCGTTATTTCGTCCATTCGTCAACGTAAACTGACGACGTAACATGGTGGAACGTCTACACACAACTTTGAACTTACTGACGCTATTTGTAATTTTTACGAACTCCAGAATTTGTAAGAATAATGTTTATTATTAATAAGTAATCCATATCTACACAACTAAAGATAATATATGTCAATTACCTGAATTACCTAACCTAAATACGAAAATAGTTCGTTTCTTGCAGGTACTTGTTCGTAGTAACCGGAAGATCGTTAGTCAAGTTAGCTTTATTTTACTCGTTATAGCCGATAACTCGTAATAACCATATACTCGTGGTAAACGTATATTATACAATCATATGCACTCGTGCCGGGACCTAAACAGTATCTCTAATCATTTGGCTATTTGATTTTTACATCGACTGTTGTACAATTTTTTGCTTTATTTTGCATTATTTTATTCAATACCAAAATAATTTTTAATCATAAAATAATCGGCATGGAAAACTACAAAAAAAAAAAAAATTCGTGTCTAAATTAAAAAAGCATAACGGCAATACCGCAGCACTACTAAAATGGCGATTGAATTCCAAATCTGATGCAGTAAGTTATTTTACTTTTTTAGTCAATACACTTATAAATAATTAAATTATAGCCGTGTTTTATTTCTCATTTTATATTTTTATATGATATAGTTTAAATATACTCATGGGCGTCCACAGGTATAGCTCATGTACCTATTGGTTTTACTATGATGTTTATTTAAATTTGAATTATTTTTTTTTATTCTCTAAACACTTTCTCCTACTAAACTTGCTTAAAAGTATCAAGTGTAGCAACATTTCTGAGAAGTTATGTTTCTGAGCTGGTGGTACTTTAAAGAGGTCATTTTTCGATTTTCGTAACGGTACTCGAAATAAAAGTGATAAGGCGGGAAAAAACGTACGATTTCAGGATTTTCTACCAGATCTACCAGAAATATTGCTCCAATTGACACGGAAACTGTAGTTCTATAGATTCTGAGCGGAGCGATGAATGTATTGATTTTACAATGATGTGTGTATTTTTTTTAATTTTTTTTTTTTTGTGTCTATCATCACGTTTTGGAGCAGTAAAAGTGCTCCGATATTCTCGACCATCAACTTTTCTGATAGGTAAATGAATCTAGTTGGTACTGTGGGGGGTCAAAAGTAAAAATTTCAATACTTTTTAAACGCAGCGGGTAAAACCAACAAGAAATCAAGGAAAAAACGGAAATTTTTTACGCAACGCACTTTTTTGGAAAAATCGATTTTTCTTTTTGGTGTTACACTAATAATTAATATAATATAATACTGTTATATAATATATAACAGTAGATACATGACATTTTCATCAAATGTTTTTATTTGAAATTTCAATACACCATCAAATTTTCAAAATATTTTAACTTTTTTTGAGCTATTTATAAGCATAATACATTTTCGGGTTTTTTCATTTTTTTTTTTGCTATGCTAACGTCGATAAAAAATTTTTCGCTCAGTCAAAAAACTTAAAAATTTAATACAAGATTCTTCATAACTTGTTTAAGTGAAAATTAAAAAAAAAATTAGCGTAAATGTTTGATTGTTTTTTATTAGCGTCTAAAGTTAAAAATTTGAAAAAAATACGTAAAAATCACGAAATCTCGCAGTTTTTTTTTATCTAGAAATTCATAAAAAAATGTTGGTTTGAATCTAAGATTTGAAAATTTAACATGACATAGTACTATACTGCTTTGTAGTCTCAACGCAGTATAGTACGAGACTACAAAGGCGGCGGGCTGGGTAGCCGGCCTGTGAAAAGGACAAACAAGACCCGAACAAACCAAATATATATGTGATATTGTAAATTGTATAAATTGTAAATAGTTATTAGTACATGAATCCAAAGCCTAGGTAGCTAAGAAAGCTTGTACTGAATTTACCACAATTGTAAACCGCAGTTTATTAGTAAGGTGTAAGCTCATGATGTTAAAACAAAATTGTAATTATAATTATTATTTTATACCAATAAATGATGGCGGACCGGCGGGAATGCTGAGCAGAGGCAGTACTCCCCCGGTTCGACGATACCAAGATAAAAAAAAAAAAAAAATAAAAAAAAAAAAAAGATAGTTTAATATACCATGTCAATAATAATGTAGTAGAGTCTTACAATAGTATTGTTGCAAAATATGTAGGTGGTAAAAGGATAAATTTTTCATTCAAAGGTATAAGTGGTTAGGTTAGGACTAATTTTTATTTATTTAATTTTTATAAATGTATGTTTAGGTTCTTATAGTACTCGATGTCATACTGCAGTGTCCTCCTATAATTTTGGACCGCAATATTTACGTCACTTCCATAAAAAAGTGACAAACAGAAGTCCAGGAATATTTACGAAAGACTTTATATCAAAACACATAAAAATTCAACGACAAATACAATTAAGGAAATCGCTTCAATCAAAGTACCTATATTGAATCTTTTTAACACATTCGTCTATGATAGTCATAGATTTTAGTACTACGTGGTATACAAGTGTATACGATTAATTATGTTTTATACAGACCTCGAATCCAGAGAAAATTAATAGCTGGACCAGACGAAGACTATGGTGCTGTAAATGAAGATTTAGGATGTAAGCCACTACTAATTACTCGTGAAGAAATGGAGGAGCAAAAGTTATTATTCTTATCACGACTTAGGCTTAGTCAGGATGATATTATTCAATTGGAACGCCGAACGATTGAACAATCACAATGTGAAGAATGGAAAAAAGGACGATCGTACAGACTGACTGCTTCTAATTTTGGCAAAGTGTGTAAGCTACGTAAAAGCACAAATAGAAAAAATACTGTTCGCGCCTAGTAATTAGCGATACGATATCGTTACCGTGGCGCCGCGACGACGACCGTCCTTTCCTTATCATATTCTCTCGGTTTCACCGATACCTCTCATTATTTAAATGTGTATTATTCTTATGTTTGTATTCATTATACTTATCAATATTCTTTATCCGTTATTATTGTATATCCGCTGTCTTTGGGCATGATTATCATTTTGTGTAATCATATCTTGTTTTCTCTGTTTACTTTATACGGCCAACGCCCTTGTTTTTGTTTTTATTATCTTTTTTTTTTTTTTTTTTGTACGCTGGGTCTCTGTCGTGTATCTACGTCTACAAAAAAAAGGTTGTCTCGCTCTTGTGCTTTTTTTTATCCGCTATTAAAGCAATCTTTATATTATTATGTGTTGTTCACCACAACAGTGAGCACCAAATCTATATTATACTTCTTTTATATATTACTGCACTGTGCGCCTGGTTGCTCACTGTTAGTATTGTTATTAAACTTTGTGTCGCTGTACAACCATCCATTCAATAAACCACGACATCGTACAAAACTTGAACGCGTAAGTCATTATTATTATTATCATACACATCGTAACGAACGAGTCGTCCGCGTAAGTCCGCCACTGGACGTTGTGTGAGAGGCCGCCCAGGTCTTCGAGAGTCAGTTTCCCGAGCGGCGTCGTCTGCAGCGTATCACCGTCTCCTGACTTCCGTAGTAATTAAATTAGTTTCTAAGTATTGGCCTTATATTGTGAGCTCTGGGATTATTGCACCAAACAAGAATCAATCCCAGAGACCCCTCCCCATAATTAAACTGCATCATCCTAATTCCAAAGTTCGGTCTGTCCCATTTCCCATCCTCGTCGTCGTCGTGCAACTATAATTGCCTATCTGGAAATAATAAGGCGTAGGCAACTTCGGTTGCTTACTTGCTAGTAGTAGGCACCTTTGCAAAAAGCATAAATAGAGACAATCTCGTCTCGGTTGTTAACGAGTGGTCCTTCGGGTAGCCCCTTAATGATGGGCGTGAATTATTTCTATTTTGTATAAGTCTGATTATTTCCATGGAACAACTGCTACCAGGTAAAATTTGACTATTTCGTACTGTAACAAATACAATTTATTTAATAATCTATAATCTATATACAATATACTTTCTACAACAGTTATGGTATACAATTAGAACCCGTAGCTAAAAAAGCATTCGAAGCTTTACACAACTTCAAGGTTCATTCTGCCGGATTATTTGTTGATCCAGCACTACCTTACTTGGCTGCATCTCCAGACGGACTTGTTGGAGACGATTGTATAATCGAAATTAAATGTCCTTTGTTGATTAGAGACTACACACCCGAAAATGCTTATGAGGAAAAAAAAAATATTTGAAAAAAAAAATGAAAAGTTGGTACTAAAAAAAAATCACGATTATTTTTATCAAATGCAGGGTCAACTCCATATGGTTGCATCCGAAAACCGCACACTTTTGATTTTGACCCGAAAAAGGTCAATAGACAAAAACCGCACACTTTTTCGGTCATTGTATAACAAAAGGGTAGAACACGATTGAGAACGGCCCTTATCGGCAGTACCTTTTTTAATAACACGATTGAGAACGTTTTTACCTGATAACTTTTATGCAACGTTGCCACATTTCCTAGTTAAAAATACAAAATAGAAATAAAATATACAATATATGTATATAAAAGATATCAATTACTATATTACTTTGAGTTTTTGGTTACAGAATAAATTAAATTAATTTGATAAATAAAAGTAAACAAACGGATCATTGTAAAATCAATACATTTATCACTTATTTTTCAGCTTAAGGCATTTTTTCAAGATTAAAATTTTAACGGTCTTGTCGATGTGTTTTCTTCAGCTTTTCGTTTACAATTTTCCCTCAAAATCTGTCTTTCAATTTTTGATTGTTATTACTTGCATGATTTACATGTTCGCCATTTGACGAATGAAAAGTTTTATCTATTTCCGTTAATAAACGGCACTACAACTGTTATTGGAACATTTCCATTTCATTAATCCGTCTTTGCGTGTTCTTGCGAATAAATATTTATCATTATTTAATAATATAAGATCTTTTCCGCGTTCATACGTTATGATTTTAAAGTTTTCCATTATACGACACTATACCATACCTACACTATAACACTACCTATAATGCGTTGTTACCGCGCTCACTGTCCACCAAACAACTGAATTTGGCAATATTTTGGTTTTACGCAGATACTTAAACCGCGTTATCGTATTTACTATCTTTATTACTAAATAAGTATATTAAGTTTTATATTTTATAGTATTGTTACTTGTTTAGTTCTGGACGTACTAATTGGTTACTAATTCAGTAATACTTGTCGAGGCCTAGATGTTGTTATCGACGATAACTTGTACCTATGTATGTATGTATGGTTTATATGTTTATAACGGTTGTAATTTGAGCGGAAAGGCCTGGCTATAATAAAATGGTTATCGATGATACCTTGTTGTGCTATATAATAATTTATTATTAACCGTTGACAGTTTTCTGAAAGTGTTTTGTTAATCACAAGAATTTTCGTTCATTTTATAAACAAATTGTGAAAAATGCATTTAAGGTGAATTTTGTCAAAGAAATGCAAAAAATGAAACGCATCAAAATCACAGTTAAGATAAATGGCAACGTTGCTCGAAAAATCGTTCTCAATCGTTTGATTTTAAGGTACGAAATACTGTTTCTTTGATCTGCCGACAATCGTTCTCAATCGCGTTGCTAAAAAGGTAAAACGTTCTCAATCGTATACTACCGATAACAAAATACCCCAAACTTATAGTGGTTAAAACCGCACACTATTTTTAGTGCTAACTAACGGATTAGATAAGATAAGATTATAAGATATACTGCAATAATCATACTAACACGATTTAAGATTTTAGTCACCACTCGTTATTATTTTATTATATAGTCGGTCTTGTCTCTTGTGTATACAGTATATAGTATGTTTTTTTGCAGTTTTATTAAATTATTAAAATATTTTTAATCAAGCATAATAATGGATTTTAAAATAATTGAGAGTAATAAAGGGGGTAAGTGCTTAATACTCGACAATTTTAAATACAGACAATTTAGAGTGTGTAATAGTGGAAATGTGGTTTGGCGGTGTTTTATTAAAAACTGTACCTCCACGGTTACAACATGCAGTCAAATGAAGAATCTACTAAAAACTAAAAACACACATAAACATGAACAAGTGGAGACATTGAAAATTAAAATCCAAGAGGTACGTAATGAATGTAAACGTAAGGCTTCTAATGACATTCATGAACCGCCGCGAAAAATAATACGCAAAGAGTTATTGTCATCCATAGACAATAATACAGAAATAGGAAGCAATGACGTAAGTTTAATAAGAAAGTCGATGTATTATGAACGTAGAAAACATCTACCAACTTTACCAAAAAGTTTGGAAGACGCTCTAAACTTTGTTTCAAATTGCGATATTTTAATCTGTCAAAACGAAAAAATGACGTATGTATACAAACAAGACGAAATTATTATTGTTACATGTAAAAAAAATATTGAATTTTTATGTAATCATTGTGATGAATACTTAGCCGACGGTACTTTTACATATAAACCAAAGTATTTTTATCAACAATATACTATACATGGATGGAGCAGGAATTATTATTTTCCTTTAATACATTGTTTTTTACCTTCTAAAACTAAATCTTGTTACATAAAAATGTGGGTCAATATAAAAAATTTATGTATGGAGTTAGGACAAGTTTTAACTATTAAAATTATTCATCTCGACTTTGAAATAGCTGCTCATAATGCTGTACAACAAATATTTACTGGAGTAAAGATTAAAGGTTGTAGATTCCATTTTGGTCAAGCATTATGGCGAAAAATCCAATCAATAGTCTTCGACTATCATATAATAATAATAATGAAAATGAAACAAGTCTGTGGTTAAAAATGTTTTTTGGATTACCATTTTTACCAGTACATGAAGTCACTGAGGCATTCGTTGACTTAATGTCCATATGTCCACCACAAGATGCGTGTACTGCATTTGGAGACTACATTTTTGACAACTACATCGAAGGACAGTTTTCAATTGAAATGTGGACCCATCCAATCAATGAAAATATAACTACAAGAACAACAAATGGTGCTGAAAGATTTCACCAAGGATTTAATTCTGAGTTTTACACTCCAAATCCATCTGTATTTATGGTTATTGGTGTTTTAAAAAATATTCATATTGATACAGTGACACGAATGAACCAGTACCATAACGGAGTGCAAAATATTGTTCGTCCAATTGAAAAACAAAAACAAGTTAGTAAATACATTATAGTGATATTTTCGATTTTTAATTAAATTATATTTATTTTAGGAGCACTTGTTTAAATGGTGGGAACAATTTTTAATCGACGGAGATCGTTTGAAATTTTTAAAAAATGTCGGTAATAGATTTAAGCCAATCAAACTTTAAAAATTGTACACGCCTTACATTTTTAAATTTTTTAAATTTTTGATTGATTAAATTTTTATAATTTTTACATTTTAGAATACTCGTGTATATGCATATTTTTATTTGAATACATTTTTAAATTTTTTAAATTTTTGATTGATTACATTTTTATAATTTTTACATTTTAGAATACTCGTGTATATGCATATTTTTATTTAAATACATTTTTACATTTTTAAATTTGAATATTTGTAAATACATTTTTTTTTTTTTTTGAATAAATTATTAAATGTATCTAATCTAGGTAAGTATAACCTTTTTGGGGTCGAAATAAAAAATGTGCGGTTTTTGGATACAACAATTTTAAAAATTGTGCGATTTTAACCTATTAAATGTGTGCGGTTTTAACCTACTAAAAATGTGCGGTTTTGTTCTGTACTTTATTAAAAGTGTGCGGTTTTAGGAGTCAACGCTCCATATAACCCCAAAAAAATATTGTTATTTTGTGGTTTGGACCCCAAAAGGTAAATTGATCACATAATTTTAATTTTATAAATATTTTTGACATTTATAAGAAATACACCTATATGTGTTACATAGGTATGTGTGTTGATAAAATTGAACGGGATGATTTATTTTGGTTGAACAATATGGAAATGCCTTTGTCAGAATTTTACCTTGGTCATATGGTACCAGAAATAATTTTTCCGCAACTAAATATTAATATAATATAATTATTAAAATGTACAACTTATATTGACGAAAATGACAAACAATTTTAAATCATTGCACTTGCAGTAGGTATTATACTTTTTAGTTTTTGACCATTTATATTCTTTATAGGTATATTTATAGTATTATGTAAATTTCAAGTCATATTTTGCCATATTCATCATGTCAAATTGTGTTCTTATACTTTTAAGCAATAGTTATCATTTATTTTATTTTATAATGTTTTTATTACTATCATAAAGAAAATGCTGTGGACAATCTCCAATAAACAGTTCAATGTAAGATAAATAAAACAATAGAAATAAAAATTATTATCAATTATATAGACAACGTGCACCGGTACTACTAGCGCTCTGGGTAGACTATAAGAGCATTATTCTCGGGACGGCAGCAAACTGTTATAATATATAACTTTGTATTATAACTTTGTTACTTGTTGTTTGTATAACTTTGTGTTTATTTAGAAGTTCTATTTTATTTTCAATAATTTCACATGAATTGTCGAAAAAATGTTAAAATGTAATAAACAATTTTTAATTTTACATTAAGACGTAGTGCTATATCCCGTAGTTGAATTGAGAAAAAAAAAGTAGATGTAAAACCTATTTTACTTAAGAAGTTGTATAAACGTTGTAATAATATTGAATAAATTATAGAAGAAAAATTAAAATATAATATCTATTGACTTATTAGTTTGTATCAATTTATAAAAATACATGTTCAAAACCTTCAATTCAAATGTCTCAAACACTAATTTATATTTAATTTAATATTTTAAACAGTTTAAAAATCAAATAGGCATTAAATTAATATTTTAGTATCTTAGGTACAAAAAAATAGTTCTAATAGTAATATAGTATTTAAACAAGTAACCTTTACTGATATATATAATTAGGTCAATTTATACATCTACTCAAATATTTGCAACAATAAATTAGATAATACTTGATATATTTTTAATGTTGAAGGTGCAAAATATATTTATTTCTAATTATAATTTAAAAATTAATTAACTGTTCAAGTATCTTACTTCAAGTTCTACTTTGTATGGTTCTAATGTTACACTTGTTTGTCGAACAACAAAACCTATAATTTTACAAAAACTATTTCCAAGTCTGCTATGTTCTTCCACATTGAATACATGACCACTTTGATATACATTTAATCCTTTATTATTTGGGAAAATAAAGTTTGGAATAATACTCTGGAAACCATATATGATCACCAAATTACCTATTCATTATACATTTTTAAATTCAAAATTTTCAAAAACTTCAATGTGCAAGTCGAAATCAGGTATCAACAGATAATACAATAACATTTTGTGAAGCAAACATTTAATAACACAAATATAATTAATTTATAATAGTTGTACCTATGTTATTATAAGTTATTGTCTATATTATTATTACTATATGTGTTCAGTATAACTTTTCCCGAAACTAGTTGATACAGTTACCACCAGAGCGCAATAATTTCAATCCATTGCACGTTATCTATATATTTATTTGTCAACGAAAACATTTTTAGAGAAAAAAATTTAAAAATTGGCTAGGTACACTCAAAAGTTATTGTTATAAATATTGTTAGGTACGTCAAAATAACTAAAATCTTTTTCGTAACGCGGCATATTTACAGTTTCTCGCTGCTTTAGGTTTATCGTTTGTCAATAGTGGTAATTGGGGAAACAGATTAACACTGGGAGCGCTGGTGTACTATGGATGGGCGGTTTCCCCTCTAAATCGATTCGGGACTCCGGACTCCGTTTGTATGGCATTCCGCGGATTTACGTCTTTTTTCAAAATTAAATTAAGATATTAAATAGGGGTTTTTTTTTGATTTTGACATATTATTTAATTTCCCTAATATTTATCAGTGTAAAATAAAATGTCCCTATTATTGGTTAGTATATTTTCTTACGCTAATTGTAATTTAAACTCTCGGAGTGCCATTGAAGGTGAGCAAATTTTGAATGGTCACCAAATAATTCTATGTGGCAAGATTGAAACGGTAATTATTTTTAAAATTATATAAATATTTTAGTACCTATTAGGCATTTATTGGTATTATCCTATTATGATTGTACTCAATTTTTAGGAGAATACTATACAGATCAAATCTTACCTTACTCCTTTTCCGACTGCGCCAATGTAGGTATTATCGGGATGGGGCTTGAATAAGCAATCGACACGCCGTTTGGTATGACTACGTTTATTTACACACTTCACAAACACTCAAGAACACTCAGGAACGTATGCAGCGTCGACGACGGTCGGGCAAAAGCTGCCGACCCCGCCGTCGCTAGCCGCCAGACCGGTTTTCGGTCGCGATCTCGCGGACGTCGATGGAGACGCCGCGGTCGTCGCGATAACGACCGCGACAGTGTTTCAATCAAAAATCCTCCGACTCATAACCAATGCTCCTCCTTATATTTCAAACCACACACTTCATACAGATCTTCACATTCCGAAAGTCACTGATACAGCCAAGCTATACTACTCAAAATTTAGGAATCGCCTTCAAAATCACCCTAATCCCCATATAAAAAAGTTATTATCCATCTCCATCCCAGAAAATCCCACCAGGAGACTTAAACGACAATGGCCCCGTGACCTCATAAAGTAAACATAATATGAATACACCTAAATAATTGTAAATTCAAGTCGAAGTACCTTCACTGGACGGTTTCTTCTCTCAAGACATTCAAGCTATTGCACTTAATTAAACATACATTATGCTTATTGTACTTAATTAAACATACATTATGCTTATTGTACTTTTTTTGTAGTATAGATTGTATAAATTCTAGATTAAAAATAAAAAAAATAAAAAATAAAAAATTACAATGACCGGAATTTGTTCTTTTAATGTTTTAAATGAAATAATTAATTTGCACAAACAATATTTTCCTGATAAGAGAACACACAGACTTAATTTAAAAGAGCGTATTATAATGGTATTTTTAAAATTAAAACATTTGCTATTTTAAGTATTTTATTTAATGATTTAATTTCTGAAACTTGTCGTTCGACCTATATTTTAATGATCCCCCAACTTGCCCAAATAATGCAGTCTTTGGTTTATTGGCCTTCTAAGCAAGAAATTTTATCAAATCTTCCATTTTGCTTTGACAATTTTAACAATGTAAGGGTGGTACTTGATTGTACAGAAATTTCTGTGCAAAGGCCTAAATGTTTAACATGTCGTATTAAATGTTATAGTAATTACAAATCTACCTTCACCTTAAAGTTTTTAGTAGGGATTACTCCAGGCGGCTTAATAAGTTTTATAAGTAAACCTTATGGTGGCAGATCATCAGACAAAGCTATTTTCGAACAAAGCAATATAATTGAAAATATGCAACCACCAGATGCCATCATGGTTGATAAAGGGTTTCTTATTGATGATATTTGTAAAAAAAAAACATTTCTATAATAAGACCACCTTTTTTAAAAAATCAAACACAATTTAATAAGGATGATGCTCTATTATCTAAAAATATTGCCAAAGCCAGACTTCATATTGAACGAGTAAACCAAAGATTGAAAAGCTTTAAAATTTTTCAACAGACATTTCCCTGGGCACATGTTCATCTAGATTATGATATAATGACAATAGTTGGAGGATTATGTAATATTAGTCCACCAATTTTTTCTCTGGATAAATTTTATAGTTAATACCTTTTTTATATTTTCACTCAACACTAAGTAATCATGTACATTTTAATTTCTCATTTCATAAGTTTTGTATCAAAGTTAAAAAATTACAAATTATGATTAAAAAATCTTTTTATTGTAATATACATTTAAAATAATTAATTAATTTTACAATATTATAAACAACTAACAAAACAATAAAAATTATTTTATGTAACTTAGCATGTCTAAGTGCATGCTTCATGTAATAATCTTTCAAAATATATTTTTTTTTAACTAAAAAATAAATCTTTACAGTAAAGCTCATCATAGATTACATTTATTACAGTATAATTAGTATCATAACTACTATATATAATGAAATCACACATCTGAACATTTAATAAAACCATACCCATTTGGGCTTGTGCATAATAGGAATGATTTTTTTTAAGACTTAGAGAATCATCTGAGTTTTGAATAATAAAATTTAACCTGGGTATTAAATCTTTAATACTTAAACTTTTACCTTTAAAGGAGCATTTTATTTCTATTAATTTTATTGGCACATTTTCATTATTTACTATCACACCATCTGGTGTGTAACCTAACCAAGGGTTTTTTGAATTAATTACCAAACCGCATTCCACAATTTTTTGATTTGAGCAACTAGCATATAAATCTCTATCAGTATTTTCGTATTCAATTCCATGTTTAACAAATTTGTTTGTAAAAGACTTTGCCCAAAAATATTTACTGGACTTCAATGACCATTGGTCATCTGTTTTTAGTGTTTTGTTATATGTATACAAGCTGTAACACCGACTCCCTGTAATTCTGAATTGCCTACATGAATCCCAAAAAGTTTTGTCTTTCAGGGAACGATTCATGATTCCAGCAACATCTTTGATAAATTACAAAAAGTTAAGCATTTTTATCAAATTTTTCAAAAGGAATGGAAGTTTTCTGTGTCATCTAATGCCGGCCAAGATTTGAACAAAAAAAAGTTTAATAAATCAGTCACACTTCCAGATGCTAAAGATATAACTATTTTACATGCATTTATTTCTGATCAACTATCTACTGGAGTTAATTTAATAAAAAATGGAACAATAAATCAAAATTCTTACAAAATGGTATGTCAAGCTTTACTCACCAAGATTATTTTATTAAATCGACGTAGATCTGGAGAAGTTGAAAGAATTAAATTGCAGGATTATTTAAACCGTAGTAAAACAAAAATGCAAGAAGAAATCCATAAATCTTTAACAGATGTAGAAGCGAAGCTATCCAAATATTTTGTCAGGTTTGTTATCCGTGGCAAAAGAGGTAGAGGTGTTCCAGTTCTATTGACATCTGATATGAAAGAATCCTTGGATCTTTTAATTCAAATAAGAAATAAATGTAATTATTGCAATCAAATGAACACATTTTTGCTATACCATTTACTGTGGTAGGAGTTTATCGTGGATCAGACTGCTTACGAAAAGCTGCAATTGAATGTAAGGCATCTTCACCAGACCTTTTAACATGTTGCAAATATCATAAAAAAATCAATTAAACAATATAATAATTAAAAAAAAAAATTAGTACCTATGTAAAATAAAAATATACTCCTACTCTTGTAAAATAAAGAATACAAATCTCAAAACTCTAATATTACCTAATAATATATTACCCATAATATATTTTATAATTATAATTTTAATTTTATACATCATTTCATTTTTAATTAACTATAAATAATAATGTATTGTAAAATATGATTACACATTTTAATATAAAAAAAGAACCAAGTGAAATTATCAATTAATTGTTGTTATTATTATTATTATTATTGACTCTTTTACAAATAGATATTTGTATACAATTTCTTTGGAGGTTACTAGGTACCATAGGCCCAATTGATCTTTAAAATATGGGGTGTTAAACCTTTAAATGCCTCACAAAGCCCCCTACATTAATCAATAAATCAAAGCTTATTAATGCACATCATATAAATAACAATGTAGTATATTATAGCATTTTGACTTAGCTTGAAATTGAATCGATACTTTCTGTTAGAACTAGACGAAGAGGACTAGTACTTAAAGTTCCCAAATCAAAACTAAAGTCGTCTACATTATTTGACGTACCCTATGAACAAGGCACTCTTAAAGGTCACCAAAGTCTACATTTATATATTGTGTTGATTATTGTTTTTTAAAGTAATTATAAATATCAACAAGCAAACGTGTTAACGCGACAGAAAGACACTTGAATGGTTAAAATGGTCGTTGCCAGATAAATGAGAATATGACATGGCGGCGGCGGCGCTTTTCGGTGAGAGTATCTTAAACTACCTATGTAGACATGTAGTTGCGGTGTCAGCACAGCTCGCCTCTGGGGGTCTATTCTCAAAGGTATCGAAAACCACTTTCGATCAAAAATCGATCGTAAATATCGTCTTTTACGATTTCCGCAAAAATTACTATTCTCAAACGTTTTCGACAGCTAGTTCGACAGTAATATTCGACAATTCACAACGACAGTGAATTACGTGTCGAAAACACTTTACGACAATCGTCACTTATCATTATTATTATATTATTTTGTTTAAACTTATAATTGGTGAAATTTATAATTTACAACATTACAACCATGGCATTTGACCATGACTTGGAAGATTATATGCTAAATAACATCGGAAATATGGACATATTTAATATTATGAATATAGAAAATATACCAAGGCGTATTTTACTAGTGGAAGATCCATTTGTTGGTAATAATCATATTTATTTTTTTAACACAGATATATGAATATTAATATTGTTGTACAAACATTAACTACTATTGACTATTGTACCTACTAATTTCAAGATATTTGAACATAAGTATGTAATTTGTGATTTTCATAAAAAGAAATATGGTTTTAATTTTTAATTTTTCAGTTTTTGCTAATTTTGATGTAAATAGATAGATATGTTTGTTTTAACTATTGGAAAATTAATTTCAATGCCTAAGTTTTTGAAACAGAAAACTTTTCTATATAATCATGTACATTTTAATTTTTAGAACTTAGTGATAGACAATTTATTGGAACTTATCGGTTGAATAAGATGCTAGTTCGAGAATTATTAGACATTCTGACTCCATTTATGGTTAGTTCTGTGACAAATGCTGGCTTAAGTATACAAAGAAAGGTTTGTAATAAATAACAATGTTGTACAAATATAAGATTATTGTAATTATATTATATTATGTAATATTTTTTTGTTCTGTTATTCTTTAAGTTGTTAACTGCTCTAAGATTTTTTGCCAGTGGGAGCTATCAACAAGATATAGGGGAAAATAGAGGTTCTGCTGTAAGTCAACCTTCTGTTAGCAGATGCATTACTGAGGTAATAAATGCTTTTAATTGTCCAGAAATATTAAATAAATATATTCATTTTCCAAGTTCCCTTGGAGAACTCAATGATGTCCGTTTTGGGTAAGTATTCTGTTATTGGAACATCTTAGAAAATATTGCATTTATATACTTTCATTACTAGATTTTATGAAAAATTTGGTATACCTGGTGTAATAGGAGTTATTGATGGGACTCACATAGCCATAGTACCTCCAAAGTCAGAGGATATTATTTATCCGGAACATGTATATGTTAACCGTAAAGGGTATCATAGCATTAACACACAATTGGTAAATCTATTTTAGAGTATAATCAACATTTGGAATTTAAATATTTTTTTATACTGTGTTAAAGATTTGTGACTCTAATATGAAAATTTTAAATGTATGCGCAAAATTCCCTGGAAGCACACATGACAGTCATATTTGGCGTGTTAGTCCTGTTTTAGGACTATTAAAACATTTACACTCAATTGGACATACTTCTTATTTTTTACTAGGTAGGTACACCAATTTAATTCAAATTACTAATTTATTGGTTCTAGTAACTGTTGACTTATTTATTTGTAATTTAAATAGGTGA